>NC_061120.1:88843063-88963481 GCF_002878395.1 Capsicum annuum | reverse complement strand
TTTACTGAAGACTCGTGAGAGTAGAGCACCTTCAGTGTAAATATATTTTATTGAGATGAAGAAGGAAGACCTCGGGTAAAGATAGAGATTTTGTAAAGTTGAGATGAAGTGAAGATAAAGAATTATTTTTTGGAGAAAACTCTTAAAGGTGTTTTTGTAATTTTACTGAAGGTGCATTGTAAAGATGAGTCTTTAGTATGTGAAAAAATGATCTTCTCTTGTCCCATCAATTCAGACGATGACAGTCTTTTCAGATTTCGAGATAATAAAATTTATGTTGAAGGTGCATTGAAGGAAATGAGTCTTTCTTCAAAAAATGTAAAATTTATAAAAGACTCATGACCATCAATGAGTCTTTCCTTAAAATGTAAAAGATTCACTGAAGACTCGTGAAAGTAGAACACCTTCAGTGTAAATATATTTAACGTTTGTCTGTTTTTTTAACGTAAAAATTACACACTGAAGGTGCTCTATGTCCATGCATTTTCACCATTTTGGTCATGAAACATCTGACAAACTCATTTATTGGAATTGACCCTAATATGACACTATTTTGATCCAACTTTCTATTACTAGCTCTAAATCACAAAGTTTAAAGGATATATTTGAGAGTTGGATCAAAGTAGTGTCAAATTAGGGTCAATTTCAATAAATGGGTTTGTCAGATTTTTCATGATCAAAATGGTGAAAACGCATAGACATAGAGCACCTTCAATGTGTAATTTTTACGTTAAAAAAATAGATGGACGTTAAATATATTTATACTGAAGATGGTCTACTTTCACGAGTCTTCAGCGAATCTTTTACATTTTAAGGAAAGGCTCATTGATGGTCATGGGCCTTCTGTAAATTTTACATTTTTGAAGAAAGACTCATTTCCTTCAATGCACCTTCAACATAAAATTTATTATCTTGAAATCTGAAAAAACTGTCATCGTCTGAATTGATGGGACAAGAGAAGATCATTTTTTCACATACTAAAGACTTATCTTTACAATGCACCTTCAGGCAAATTATAAAAACACCTTTGAGAGTTTTCTCCAAAAAGTAATTCTTTATCTTCACTTCATCTCAACTTTACAAAATCTTTATCTTTACCCGAGGTCCCCCTTCTTCATCTCAATAAAATATATTTACACTAAAGGTGCTCTCCTCTCACGAGTCTTCAATAAATTTTTTACATTTTAAAGAAAGGCTCATTAATCGTCATGAGCCTTCTGTGGAATTTACTATTCAAGAATCTGGAAAAGGTTATTATTTTCTGAATTGATGGGACAATAGGGGATGACTTTTTCATACCCTAAAAACTCATGGACAGTTCAGAAAATGACAATCCTTTTCAGAAAAATTTAGTGAAGACTCGTGAGAGTAGAGAACCTTCAGTGTAAATGTATTTTATTGAGATGAAAAAGAGGGACCTCGGGTAAAGATAGAGATTTTGTAAAGTTGAGATGAAGTGAAGATAAAAAATTATTTTTTGGAGAAAACTCTCAAAGGTGCTTTTGTAATTTGACTGAAGGTGCATTGTAGAGATAAGTCTTTAGTATGTGAAAAAATGATCTTCTCTTGTCCCATCAATTCAGACGATGACAGTGTTTTCAGATTTCGAGATAATAAAATTTATATTGAAGGTGCATTGAAGGAAATGAGTCTTTCTTTCAAAATGTAAAATTCACAGAAGGTTCATGACCATCAAGGAGCCTTTCCTTAAAATGTAAAAGATTCGCTGAAGACTCGTGAAAGTAGAGCACCTTCAGTGCAAATATTTTTAACATCCGTCTATTTTTTTAACCTGAAAATTACACACTGAAGGTGCTCTATGTCCGTGTGTTTTCACCATTTTGGTCATGAAAAATATGACAAACTCATTTTTTGAAATTGACCCTAATAAGACACTATTTTGATCCAACTCTCAATATATTTACCCTATTTTCCTCAATTATATGATGTGATTTTCTTGCTAATAATTAAAGCAAAAAGAGAAAGAGAAGAAATTTATGATACTCTCTCCATTTCAAAATAAATGAATTGTTGAACTATTTTTTAATGTTCAAAATAAATAAATTATTTACTTTTTTAAGAGATGTTGAAAATTTCGTTCAATTTTACTCTTTTATTTAATAAAATCTTTAAGTACTTTATATTTTCTTGGAAAGTAATTTAAGAATAATTAAAAAGATAAAAATAATTTATAATTTATAATTTATAATTTATATACTAAATATTTTTCAAAACGTACTATTCCTATTTTTAATAATTAATTATTTTGGAATAAAGGAAGTAATGGACAACTGATGGTTGGTGGGAAAACTTGGATCCTAAATAATTGTACGGAAACAGTGAATCAACTGCCAAAAGTAACTGGCACAGGACCCTATCCTGCATCAGAAAATGCTTGAACATATGTGGGCACATATCCACTGATTGTACTATGCAAGTGTGCATCAAAATTAAAATATGAAGAGTAATAATTCAGCAATTTTCAATTCTTGGAAATTATGAAAGTTGTTATATAAAAATAAAAGGGATAACTACATAGCTTAATAAATATAGATTTAATTTAAATTTTAGTTAATTATAATTTATAACTTTTTTAATTTATTAATTATTTTAATTACAATTCATGGTCTCTTATGTATTTTTTCTCTTTCTCTATTTTTCAGTACTTTTTTTTCTTTTTAAATTTTTTTTCTTTTCCTTTTTTTTGTTTTCTTGTTTTTTCTTTTTTCACTTTTTTTCCTTTTCATTTTTTCTTTTTCTTTTTTTCTCCTTTTTTGTGTATTTTTACTCTAATTTCTATTACTCTCTTTATTTTGTATTTTTTTTTCTCATTTTTTCTACTTTTTTAAAAAAAATTTCATTTTATTTTTCTCCCTCTTTTTATTTGTGCAAACTGATAAACACAAATACAAGTGCAAACTATAAAATTTAAATAGAAATTCAAATGTGAACTATAACATACAAATACAAGTGCGAACTACAAATACAATTGTGAACTATAACATACAAATATAAGTGCGAACTATAAAATGTAAATATAAATACAAATGTGAACTGTAACATACAAATACAAATGCGAACTATAAAATACAAATACAAAAGCGAACTATCATTTGTATTTTTTTAATTATTGAAAAGAAACGATTGATTTTCTTTCTACGAATACTTATTTTTATTTATTGATACGAGTTGTATTTATTGATACAAATAAATACAATTCAAATTTTTATACAAATCAAACATATTCAAATACATATTGTATTTGTATTTGTAAAACCATTTGTTTCATTTGTTTGTAATTGTATTTGTATCAAGTAATATTTATTTATTTATAAATACGAATGATAATTCTGACATACAAATACAAAACAGTACATTTTTATCAAATGATACACTACATATTTATATATTTTAGAATCATGAAAATACAATTAATGCATTACTTATTTGTATACAAGATAACTTGTACATAGTCACGACTAAATACAATATGCAATCAACTTACAAATACAAAATAATTCTTTAAAAATAAAAAGACTTCGACAAAAATAGAATAAAAATATAATCCAAGTATACAAACACAATAAAACCCAATACAAATATAATTCAATATAATATGCAGTCAATTATAAAATACAAATACAAAATAATTCTTTAAAATACAAGTGCGAATTTTATAAAATATAAATGATGGTGCGAAATAACAAATACAAGTGCGAACTATAAAATACAAATACAAATATATGCGCGAACTTTAAAATACAAATACAAATACAAATACAGTTGTATCAATCAATACAAAAATATAAATGACGATATAACTACAAATACGATAAACAATTGTGGTATTTACGTCATCATCCATGACTTGTGCTCGACTAGTCATATTTTTAAAAAATATAAAAAATGTAAAATAGAACAAAAAAAAAGATAAAGAAAATAAGTACAAAAAAAAAAGAAGGAAGAGAAATAGAAGTCAGAGATAAAAGAGAGAAAAAAATAAAAAAATAAAAAGAAAGAAACAAAAAAATAAAAATAGAAAAAAATAGAAAAAAGAAGAAAAAAATGAAAAAGACACGAAAAAGAAAAAATATAAAAAAATGAAAAAGAAAAAATGATAGAGTTTTTGGCGAAACTAAATATATAGTGCATTTATATTTTTTTATGAATACAGATTACTGAGTAAAAGTGAATACAACGGCTGTGAATCGAATACAACGACTATAAATGATAAATATGTAAAGTATGGCTATGAAAAATTAGTTCTGTGCCAAACTTTTGCTATTTTTGAAACTTTTCGAAAATAAAATCATAACAAACAATTTGAACGTCCTAAGATAAAGAGAGTGTGACTACTCTGTTTCATTTGCATATTATTTTATAATGTATTAGGTATATTGCACTCATCATATCGTATTAATTTATGATGAACTAAATTTCTCCGTATGAAATATTTGGTGAAATTAAAATTTAGACATAGACCTCGTTTGATCATAAGAATTTTGTACTTTTTTTTTGAGTTTTTTCGCACTTTATTCTAATTAAATAATGTTACAACCAATAAACTGCATTCCTACTTTATGTCTCAACTCTTTAATTTAGTATAAATTACGAAACCTAAATAAGTCACATGTTTCGTCTTGTGATATTAAAATTAATATAAATTGAAAGTTTTGTACTCTTGTATAAATATAATAAGGAAAAAAGGTTCCAATCATAGATTTAAAATTAAGTTATTTTCTTATAATTTCATAGGTTGACTTTAATATTGTTTCACGTTTTAAAGGACGTGGGTGATCTGGACTCCATTAGCCGTGGATATTATAATAATGGTAGATGAAGTGGATACTCAAGCTAAACCCAATGTAGAAATTTTTTTAATTATATTGGGCATAGACTAATGCTCCACAAACCTAATTTCTTGACTTCTTCTTTTTATTAAAGTCGAGTAAAATTAAAAAATTGACCATGTGAGTATTTACATTACAAAAGGTGTAGTACAACAATGAGTGTTATTTTATCTTTAATTAGAATTCTCGATTCAAATCGCATGAATTAGTATTGAGAAGAAGAAAGAAGTTATTAATCATCAACTGAATAAATGCACAATCAGCTACCAGTGAACTCACTTTACAAAGTTAGTTAATAGGATCATAGTTAGTTAAGACAGTTACAACAGTAGAGCTGACTAACCTATCACTAATCCACCAGTTAACCGACCTATACAGTAGTAGAGCTTACTAACCTACCACTAATCCACCAGTTAACCGACCTATACTACTCTATATATACTTGTTTGTACTCATTGATTATTATGATGAATAATACTAATCACTTGGCTACGACATTCTTCTCTTCTTTCTCTCTTCTTCTTCTCTCATTCTCTATCAGTTCTTCATCATCAACTGTTCTACATGTCTCAGTTTCTTAGTTCCTCTGCAGTAGTTCTTAGCTACTGAATTAGCTTAATGCTTGATTGTTGGATTGCTATATGGTATCAGAATATTGCAATCAATTAGTCAATCTTTCCGCAACAGTTACCTTGAGTGATTTGATACTCTGTATTTCTGGTTCTTGATTGATCAAACAATCAAGATCAGTTCTATTTCTTTCATTTCTTGAAGAATCTGTTTGTGAAAGTTTCCTATTAAATTTTTCTGCATTGCAACAATGGCTAGTGATGGAATTGCTGAGCCCGTGAATGTTGGAGTTCATGTTGATTCAAATTCATCCAATGGCACACAAGTGCTCGATCACAATCATCCTCTATATCCGCATAATATTGATGTAAGTAGCATTTTTCTTCTCTTCCTTCAGTTGATCGGGGTTGAAAATCATACGTTGTGAAGAAAGTATATGAGGACTGCACTTCTGAAAAGAAACAAACTAGGGTTTGTTGATAGAACCTGGAAGAAAGAATCCTCTAAAGGGGAACTTTAGTATCAATGTAAAAGGTGTAATGCAGTAATGCAATCTTGATTAATGAATACAGTTTTTAGTAGTTTGCTTGGAGTAATGATCTATGCTTATATTGCACTAGAAGTATGAAAAGATCTTAAATTAAGCTTTTACAAGGTTGATGGTTTAAGAACCTTCAACCTGCACAAAAAATTACCACTTTGGTTAAAGAAACTTCTTTTGTTGTTGCTTACTTCACTAAATTGAAAAAGTTATGGATAAAATTAGAAGCAATTATTCCGCCACCTGGTTGCAAATGTGCTAAATCTAAGGATTTTCTGATATACCTACAGAGAAAGAAGTTATGTCAATTCTTGATGGGGTTAAATGACAATTATCTATAGGCTAGAATCCAAATTCTTCTTATGACACTTCTGCCTTCAATTACACAGGCTTATGCCATGATTAGTGATGAATCTCAAAAATTTGTTGGTTTGTTAGGAGTCGTGCCATCTAGTTCATATGGTGCTACTCATGATGAATCAGTAATGTACTCTAAGGTCAATCATTAAAAGTCAAGAAAAATGCAAATCTATTTTGTGACTTCTGTAAGACAAAAGGTCATACAAAGAATATATGCTATAAGCTGATTGGATACCCTCAACACTCAAGGTTCAAGAAAAAAGAGGTGGTGGTATGACTAATGGCTATAAAATAGGACAATTTGTTGCATGCAATATCTTAACTGATACTGATGGTTTAGCTGGTGATTCTCCCAAATCAGTTCCAATTCAATTTACACCACCTCACTACACGCAACCTAGAGCCTGTATGTTTTATCAAAGTAATATGAGCAAATAGTGCAGCTTCTGAATTAAGCATAAGTCACTAAGACAAGCAGTATTCCAGGATCTTTTGCAAATGTAGCAGGTAGTGTTGAACCAGGTATTGGTATAAATGAAGCTTTACTTATGGCTAAAATTCTTAGGGATAGGATTATTGATGCAAGAGCCACCAATCACATGGTATCTAGTTTAGACATGTTTAACAAGACCTCTATAGTCCAAATCTCTCATTCTAAGTAAGTGCAATTACCTAATGGTGAAATAGTACAAGTAATACACACTGGTTCCGACTCTATTTCTACAAACAAAACATTAAATAATGTCTTTATTTTACCACAATTCAAATTCTATCTGATGTTTGTATCCAAGGTCACTAAAGAATTAAATTACATTGTTTTTATTTGATCCTGACTTTTGTGTATTTTAGAATCTTTGCAATGACAAGGTGAAGGAGATTGGTAAAGAATGTGATGGACTATCTACTAGTCAATCAAACTCAAGAGAAAGATATTGGAAATGCTAATTTTAATGCTCAATTGGATGACTCTCCTATTAGTAGCTCTAATATAAAATTGTGGCATAAGAGATTAGGCCATGTGTCTAGTTCTACCTTAAATAAAATCCTGCCTACTAAGTATTACGATATAGTTGATGCTCTTAAAAAGTGTAATGCGTGTCCTTGTGCTAAGTAGTGTAGACTACCTTTTGGTACCAATTCTGTAAGTACTTTTACTAGTTTTGAGTTGATTCATATGGATGTATAGGGCCCTTATAAAGTTCATACTTTTGATGGAAACAAATACTTGTTTATGACTTTACTAGAGTGACTTGATTATATCTATTAAAAATGAAATCAATTGTGTGTGTTGTCATTCCTACCTCTGCAATATGTAAAGACATATTTTAATAAAACAATCAATATTATCAGGTTTGAAAATAGGACTAAGTTCATGAATGAAACTTTGTAAGGTCCCGCAAAGTTCCCTCGTAGTTTGAGCCTTAGGGTGTGTCGAGTGAGGCGTGATTGCGGCTCTAAAAGATTGAGAAGTGGCTTCCTAAGTAAGTATCATGTTAACCATATAGAATTTCCCTAATTTCTACTTACTATCATATGGAAAATCTGATAAGCTTTCCATCGATATAAGATTTGCCCAAATTCGATACCCGAGCAAGAAGTTATGGCTAATTTAAGACCTAGTCATAAAACTGTGTCATTTTAGTGCTTGGAGAGTCGCGGAGAGGGTCGATTTGACAATTGTCAAATTCCAGTAGAACTCTGCGATATTGGCGCGTCGCGCTGAGGATCCAGGTCCCAACCAGTGGGAAAATGCGATGGCTCCGCGTCACAGTGACTCCCATATTGCCAATCGTCAATTTCCAGTGAGCCACCCGATAAGTGGCACCTTGCGGTGACCCCTTAAATCGGGTTCCCAGTTTAATTTTTTTCCAGCTTCGTACGGATATTAAAAGGGGCATTTTGGACTTTTCCAAGCCTATAAAATCATCCAAACACCAAATCAAAGTCATTTGCAAGCATCCTATAAGGTTTTTCTCAAGTTTTCTCTCATAAAAAACTCTAAGTATCCAAAACCTCTTCCAAGAATATCAAGAATCCACCATGAATTTTTTTAAATTGAGTCAAGATTCAAGGTTCCCAAGTCAAGGGCCTCAAGAACCCTCATTCAAGAGCACGAATAGAGTTTCAAAAGTGAGAGTTCATCCAAAGCTTCTAATTCAAGGTATGTGGGTTTTGAACAAGGGTAACCCTTTCACCCTTGTGCCCAAAAGGCTTATTTACATCATGAATTTCCTGAAATCTATGAGGTTTTTACATGAATTTGAATTAGAGTTTTTCACCCATTATTATTGAATGTATTATCTTGATATTTCCCATGAATTAAGAGTTAAATGACATGATTTCTACATGTTTTATTGAGAATTTATAGCTGGGTATAAACCCCATGATTTTACTCCTTGAGAAGCTAATATTTACAATGTTGAGATATTGAAGCATATGGCTAAATTGAGATTTTGAGATAAATTGCTGAAATTCTCAGATTTCCACATGATTTATGAATCTATATGCTATATATTATGCTTTTGATGAGCTTTAACTTGAGATTAAATTATGGGTTAGTAAGCCCTATTTGAGACTTGTGAAATTATGAAATCTTATGCTATAAGCACCCATGATTTGAGTATTTTGAGATGATTGAGAAATGAATTGACCTAATGGTCCAAAATCTTTGAAATCCACTTCATCATATGAGATTATCAATTTGATTATTGAGTTCGTGGTGAACCATGAGATTATTTTAAAAGTGGATTTTTATGAAATGAGCGCAGATAATCTAAAGGGAGTAGTACTTAGCACCAAATGGGTCAGTCACTACGGTTTCTTACCCCAAAACTACGTGCCACCGTAGGTTGGGCCTGAGGCTGAGTTTATGATGATTATAATTGGGCCCGAGGCCGAGTTTCGTTTAGTGATCACTAGACCTAGGTTATACTCCCTGGCAAGAGTATGATGCTCCTCCCCAACGTGGGGTCTCTTTCTTAGAAGGATAAAACGTTAGACTCTATATAGCTCGCATGATTTATGTCGGTTACGAGAACCTCCCTTGCCCTTCAAACTTTGAGATCAAATACTTATTTTCCTTTCATATAAGCTATTTTCCTAAATGGTTGAATTGCAAAGATGTTCTCTAACTAAATTATTTTCTTGATGTGAGTTATTTTTCCTAAATGAAAGTATCTTTCCTTGTTATAGTACCTTTCATAAAGCCTTGAGATAAGTTGTTTCCATAAACTAGAATGCTTTTCCATTTGAGATAGAATGATTTCCCTAAAGCTTGAAACGAGATATTTTTCTAAGGTGAATGAAATGCCTTCAAATATGTTTTCAAGTCATATGACTTCGAATTCCAAGTATATGAGTTCTAAATAGTCATGAAATATTGAGCATTGAGAAGGTTTTACTCTCCATGAGACATATGCATGAGTTGATATTATTGTTTAAAGCTCCTTACTTGTTGGGTATTGAGAATAAGAGAAGATTTCTGATTTCAAAGTTAAACAATAATGACTCACGAGATTTGTGTTACATGCCCCATTCTACATAATTTATGAGCATTATATTTTATACTTGTTCAAGCCATGTGATTCGTCTCATTTTGCATACATGATTTGATTGAAGAAAATCGGTACTATTTTTATACATATGCATTCACCCCTGCATACTCAGTACATTCCAAAGTACTGATTCACATATATGTCTATGTGCTACATTGTCATATAATGTAGGTTAAGGTGCTCAGTCCCAGCCTCATCCGTGATTCTTCGAGTACTTTGCCTACGTTTTTTGTAGTGGTGAGTCCTCATGGTTCGAGCACCGATCTTCAGATATTTTCTGTATTTGAGACACTATATTTTATATTCAGTTCATTTCGAGTCAGTTGGGGACCTGTCCCAATGGCTCTCTAGTTTTTGATTCGTAGAGGTTTTGTCAGACTAGTATCAAACTTGTAATGTGTCGAGGGTTCAGTATTGTGGTTTTGTTAAGATTTCTCTGTATTGTGGTCATATGGACCGATTATATTTCCCGTATTTCCTGTCATGTAATATGACTATGAGAGTGTTTGAGTCTATTTCATCTTGGATTGAGTGTTATTGGTAGAAATCGGCTCTAAGGGTTAGCTTGGGGCTACTCGTAGCCTTAAGCACCGTGTGACATCCCGGGAGGTGATTTTAGGTCGTTGCACACTTGCACTATGATCTTTTAATAAATTAGAATAGTACATCAAATATGTTATCCCTATACTCATTATCAAAATAGGGTTGCTGAGAGAAAGCACAAACATATTTTAGAGGTTACAAGAGCTATCGGGTTACAAGCTCAAGTGTCTCTCAAATTTTGAGGTCATTGTGTACAAACTGTTGAATATTTAATTAATAAACTACCTTCTAGTGTTCTAAGTGAAACTAGTCCATATAAATTTTTTATAATAAATTACCATCCTCAAACCATTTGAGGGTATTTGGTTGCATATGTTTTTCTATGAACTTAGAACAAATTGATAAGATGTCATCTAGGTCAAAAGAATATGTACCCATGGGCTACTCTGAGGTACAAAAAGGCTATATCTTATATAATCTTACAAATCACTTTTTCTATGTGACCAAAGATGTTATCTTTAGAGAAAATGATTTTCCATTTGCATAAAAATATATGGACAGTCCAGTGTTTGTATATACTCTATCAACAAGTCCTACTGCAGTACCTATCAATCAAGAAACTAATGACTCTCAAGTATCTACCGCCAAACTTCTTTATTTGATTCAACAACTCAACCCCTTACTACTAATAATACATCTACAACACAACCTCAATAAGTTGTTCTAAAGACAAGAAAAGCTCATCCTACAGAACCTACTAGAAAAATCAACTAGAGGAAGTCAACCATCAATTTGGCTAAAAGATTTCATCTCTCTTAGTTTACATTAAGATACTACTTATCCTATATCAATTTACATAACTTATGATGACATATCAGCTAAATACAGTGCTTAAATTGCTTCTTTTTCTTCAGTTACAAAACTTGCATTCTTTACTGAAGCATCTAAGGATCCTAAGTGGATTGAAGCTATCTAAACTAAAACTCATACTTTGCAAGGTAATAATATCTAGGATATAGTTAGCATATCCCCAAAAAAGAAGCTAATTTGAATTAGGTGGATTTAAAAAATCAATATAAAGAAAATGATGAGATTGAAAGACTGAAAGACAGATTGGTTACTAAGGAATATTGTTAAAAAGAGGGGATAAAGTATCAAAAAACATTTTCTCCTATAGTCAAGATGGTAATAGTGAAGTCCATTTTATCTATGGTTGCATCAAGGCATTAGCATATACATCAGATGGATGTATATAATGCATCTCTATAAGGTGATCTTACAGATGAAATCTACATGACCTTACCTCAAGGATTTATGAGTCGGAAGAAAATAAGGTATGCAGACTCATCAAATCATCATATGATCTTAAACAAGCTTCAAGACAGTGGAATGCCAAGCTAATAGAAGCACTGACAATGTTTGAATTTGATCAAAATAAGTTTGATCACTCCTTGTTCATAAAGAAGACAAAAAAAATAACTATAGTACACATTTATAATAATGACATGTTGATAAATGGAGATAATATTGAGTTTATAAGAGAAACAAAGAAGACATTATAACAATCTTTCTAGATGAAAGATTTAGGAGAGTTGAAATATTTTTAGGTATAGAATTTTCTAGATCATATCAAGGTATTCTCATGCATCAAAGAAAGTATGCAATGGAGTTAATCTCTGAGCTTTAATTATGATACAAGCATGAAGAGCACAAAATAATACAAGGCATGATCAAAGGCTTAAGCTTCAGAATTGGCAAGTGTTTGGAGCCTTTTTAAAGTCTCGTCAAGTTGAAAGGGGAGAAGGGAATCAATACACTCAAGAGGCGCCTCACTTGAAGGGCAAGAAGGACTTTTCACCTTATATTTCAACACCCAAGAGGCACCCTAAGATAGGGCTATTATGGTCCTTTAAGACTTTTTTGTTACACTCCAATGGAGCACCCTTCATTAAGGGTATTTTAGTCTTTGTTTCTAATAAGTATAAATAGATAAGTAGCCTTATATTTTCATTAGTTTTGGACATAATGAATTGAGTAACTTTTAAGATTGTAATCTTAGTGTTAGATTATAGTCTTCCTCTTCTCCTTAAGAGAAGGAAAACCGAAATTGAACATTGAATGCAATTGAAAGAGGATTTCACTTGTATTAGATATTTAGCAAGAAATGTGTGCTTGAGGAAGTGTGAGTCCTATGGATCACCTAAGAGAGTGGTTTGAGCTTCCATTGGTGAGGTGTGATTGGAGATTTGATACATTTTCTTTTGTTAATCACTTGGTGGAAGTGAGGGTCTCTCTACTATCTTTACATTTTATGAAGTCTTCTCCATCTCCTTTCTAGTGTGTGTTGATTTGTCTTGTTATTTGCTTCCATTTTTTGTTTTGGTAGTCACTTGGCAATAATTTGGTATCAAATCCTTGTTTATGGGTGTTCTCACACTTCCAAATCTTGGTTTTAGTGTCTTTATTAAGAAAAGTTCACAAAAAAGTCAAATCCAAGAAGAAAATACAAAAAAATGGCGTCTAGTGTTGTCTTGTGGTAGATCTGAAATTAGAACCTTAGATCTACATTATTTTACTTTGTATTTGAAGTTTCTTGTACTATATCCTTGTTCTCTAGTACCTAGGGAGTCTAGATCTACTTTTAGAGTGAAGTTTGTTTGAGTTTGAGCTAAGATCCACCATGGTTATGGCATTTTGAAGCTTTTTGATCTAGATCCAAAATTACACTTGAGATTTGGACATGTTTTGTGGTTGGTTTTTAGATGGTTGAGTTTGTTTTAACCTAAGGACCCTAGATCTCAAATAAAAATTAACATTATTCATTTGTTTGTTGGTCAATCTTGGTCAACATTTGAATATTCATCTTGTTCATCCATCATCTTCATATCTTAGTGAAGAAGGATATTCAAAGTGTTAGTTTGATCCAAAAGAGGGAGGAAAGATAGTGTGTTTGTTGTTTGTACAAGAATATTCCCTAGTATATTCCTAAGTCATCCAAAAGAAAGAGGGGACCAAAGGACAAACCAAGTACACTTGCAATTACGGGGAGGGGGGGACCATTTTATTCCAATTTCAATTTGAGGCTTGAAAGGGTTCCAAATTGCCTTCTTACCCCCTTAAATTCGAGACTCTTCTTCCCCAAAGTTAATACTTGGCCGAAACAAGGATTTGGGAAATTGAAAATTTGAAAAGGTGATAACCAACCATGATGTGCCACGTCATCACTAGTGATCAACCAAATTAATCTCTAAAATTAGATTTCTTAGTTTCACCTTTTTTATTCTAGTTTCTTTTAAGCTAATTAAAACACTAATTAGCAAGCTAGTAAGGTCCTACTAAATTGGTAATTAGTCTAGAGTTCGTTTAATTCGTGTCTTCGGTTTTTTGTATGTTTTTCTCATTTTTAAAGTCATAGTGTTTTGTTGGTTCAAGTTCGTACATCACTTTATTTGGGTCATTTCAAACAAAGATCGATTTCAGACTAAAAACTTCTCACCACTCAAGTAATTTTCCAAGTATTGCCACTTATCCAACACTTCTGAGGCCATGTGTGAGGTAAGGTTGAGTGTGAGTGAAGTGAGTCTTTATTTGAACTAACGTGTTTGTTTATTTTGTAGGTTGTTTGTTTGTTTGTTAGGTATCTTGACCATGGAACCCGAGAGTTCTAATGTTACACTTGGGAATGATGTTGTGGGGGCCTTGATGGCTCGGTTTGAGGCCCTTGCCCGAGATATGAAAGGTGATATGGATGCTACGAGGAGAGACATAAAAGGTGATATGGATGCTATGAGGAGAGACATAAAGGGTGACATGGATGCTATGAGGAGTGAAATAGTGACTTTGAAGGGTGGTGAGGCTAGAATGAAAGTGGGGGTTGATAGAATATATCCATCAAAACCTCTACAAGTCCAAATCCCTTAAAACCAAAGACTCCACACTCCACAAAATTCCATGCGACAAATCCAAATCCATCACTAATCAAATCCAATGCCCTATCTCCAAAATCCACTAAACGAAAACCACTCTATTTAACTAAGAGAAGAGATGGTGATAGAATCCAAGGGTGATGAGGTTGGGTCTCAATATGGAGATCAATTTGAGGGTGAGATACAGGAAAAGTGTGAAGAAAAGAAGGCAAGGGAAAAGAAAACTGAGGGTAGTGAAATTGGAAGGGAAAAAGAACACTTGATTGTGGATCTTGCCTATAAAGGACCCTTGTTATTCATTAACCCAAATGTTAGCATTTTACCTAGCTTTGATCCTTCTTATTTGCAGGTAAAAGATGATATGATATCTAATAAGGATCCAAAAGAAATTCCACCTGAAAACAAGAGAAATGAGCTAGTGGCACCCTTAGCCAAAAGCTTCAAAAAGGTGGACTGCCCAAGCCTATCCTGAGGTAAGTTCACTACTCTCTACACTTCCTTGAATTCAAAATGGTGTGATTTAGTGTATTGTAAAGTAGTTTTGAGTTTACAAGTGCATAAACTTTTCCTTAGTAGCTCTTTTGTTATGAACAATGATCAACTTACTCTTAAGGCTACTCATTACCCTTTTTTTAGCTTGAAATATTATGATGTACCCTCTAGTGTGTTAGTCTCGGGTTTGCTTGACATAGGGGTGCATGCTTCTCATCTTATTAGCTCTCTTAATTGGTACCATGAACAATGTACCCCTACATACGGTCCACTACTTGAATATGTAAATTGTGAAATTAAAAATCTTCAAGTTAGTGTTGATACTTGTCATGTTGATATTGTCAACGAGTATGGTCTTTTGAACTTGTGTGATGAAATCTATTAAGTTAGTAATGTTCAAGGTGACCATGTGTATGTCAAAATTATGTGTAATGTCTTGGGAATTTATGATTTTAATCCTCAAGTACAAGGGGTGGGTAGTTTCGGCCTAGACCCATGTCTACTATTTCCCTTTGACCCCAGGGTACTTAAGAGGTATTGGAAGTGTAGTTTTGGGTCCTGCTCATTATCTTCTAATATTGATACTATCCTTTTCTTCGGTATCCTCTATGCTAAGTCTTTTATGCCGAATACTATGGATATGTGGGTGTATGTCAAGTGTGAACAACCAAGGATTGATGATATGAGTGTGGTACTAAGGTGATTCCTTATGAAGTTATCTCGGTTTTTCTTGTTATAGATATACATGTCTCTCCCATTGTTAGCTCTCTTGATGTGTCTAATGAATTATGTGCTCCTAAGGATAGCTCACTACTTGACCATGAGGATAGTGTGATTGAAAACTTTTAAGTTAGTGTAGATGCTTATAATGTAGGTCTTGATGATGAATATTGTTCTTTGAATTTGTTTGAGGAAGACCTTGATAGTAGTATGCTTCATAGTGATCATGTTCATAGAAATGTAGTGAGTGATAGGATATGTGTTGTTAAGGGAACCTCTCTAAGCTATAGATGTCCAATTTTGAGTGCTTGTCTTCCCTTGAAAATAAGTGGCCAATGTATTGATTTCAGATTGTATCCTCCACTCATTGATGTTTGCTTTAAATGTGTCCTTTGTAATGTTAGTGGTCGGATTTTCTTACTCCTCACAAAGGATGGTTGGTTGTATTCTAAGAGTGTACCCCCTTGGCATGTTTACCTTACTTATGGTACTAATGCCAAGCCTCCTATCATGAGAATTGTGTGTTTGTTTGCCCCTCCTTTGGTTTTGCAAGGTGTGAAGTTGAGGATAAATTCCTTTCAAGATGGAGATGATTATACAAGCATGAAGAGCACAAAATAATACAAGCCATGGTCAAAGGCTCAAGCTTCGGAATTTGCAAGTGTTTGGAGCCTTTTTAAAGTCTTGTCAAGTTGAAGGAGGAGAAGGGAATCAATACACTCAAGAGGAACCTCACTTAAAGGGAAAGGACTTTTCACCTTATATTTCAACACCTAAGAGGCACCCTAAGTTAGGGCTATTATGTTCCTTTAAGACTTTCTTTTTACACTCTAGAGGAGCACCCTTCATTAAGGGTATTTTAGTCTTTGTTTGTAATAAGTATAAATAGAAAAGTAGCCTTCTATTTTCATTAGTTTTGGACATAATGAATTGAGTGACTTTTTAGATTGTAATCTTAGTGTTAGATTGTAGTCTTCCTCTTCTCCTTAAGAGAGGGAAAATCGAAATTGAACATTAAATGCAATTGAAAGAGGATTTCACTTGTATTGGGTATTTGGATAGAAAGGTGTGCTTGAGGAAGTATGAGTCCTTTGGGTCACCTAAGAGAGTGGTTTGAGATTCCATTGGTAAGGTGTTATTGGTGATTTGATACATCTTCTTTTCTTAATCACTTGATGGAAGTAAGGGTCTCTCTACTATCTTTACATTTTATGTATTCTTCTTCATCTTCTTTCTAGTGTATGTTGATTTATCTTGTGTTATCTTGTTATTTGCTTCCATTGTCGGTTTTGGTAGTCACTTGGCTATGAGTTTGTCAGCTTTTAGACCAACTACTACTTATATGAACTGCAATCTAAAACTCACCACTAAAGAGTATGATAATCATATCTCAGACAAAACAACTACAGGTGATGAACTACTTAAGGGTTAAGGATCTCATCAGAAACTTATTGGGGAGTTATTATATTTAACTGTCACAAGATCAACATAGCCTATTATGTTCAAACTTGGAGTCAATATCTACAACAATCAAAAAAATCTCACATGAAAGAAGATGAAAGAATAATGAGGTATCTAAAATGCAGTCAGGACTTAAAGTTCTGTTGTCCAGCAAACCACACAGTACAATCACAACATATTGTGATGCAGATTGGGCAGCTGGTGCACATTCAAGAAAGTCTGTAACAAATTTTCTAATGAAAATTGGAGAATCTATGCTATCTTGAAAGTAAAAAAAAGAAAAGCCTACTATATCTAGAAGCTCAACTAAATCAGAGTATAGGAGTCTAGCTTCTACTGTGGCATAAGTGATATAGTTACTGGGAATGCTTTAAGATGTGGGATTCAAGGTTGATCTACCGATTACAATATATATTGATAGCAAAGCTTCAAGAAAAATAGTAGCCAATTCAGTATTTCATGAGAGAACAAAATACATTAAAATAGATTGTCATTTCATCAAAGAAAAATTCAACAAGGCATTGTGAAGACTGAGTACATATACACTAAGGATCAACCTGCAGACATTCTGACAAAAGGACTATGCAAGGCTCAACATGTTCACCTAAGCTCCAAGCTAGACCTAATCAATGTCTTTCCTAGACCTAGCTTGAGGGGGGGTATTGAGAAAAAGAAAGAAGTAACTAATCATCAGTTGAATAAATGCACAATTAGTTGACAATGAACTCACTTCATTAAGTTAGTTAATAGGATCATAGTTAGTTAAGATAGTTACAGTAGTAAAGCTGACAAACCTATCACTAATCCACCAACTAACCGACCTATACTAATTCTATATATACTTGTTTGTACTCATTGATTATTATGACGAATAAGACTAATCACTTGGCTACTACATTCTTTTCTCCTTTATCTCTTCTTTTTCCCTCATTCTCTATATCAGTTCATTATTATCAACTGCTCTACATTTCTCAGTTTCTTAGTTCCTCTGTCGTAGTTCTTCGCTACCGAATTAGCTTAATGTTTGATTGCTGGATTGCTACAATTAGTTCTCTTCGGTAAACAACCCTAGAACTCTCTATAGTGGATTTTCTACAGTATGAAATCAAATTAGTTTGGACGGTGAGTTCCCCATACTAGATATCCATATCTATACTATATTAAAAGTGTGAAGGTCCTCAGAAAAGTTAATTAAACCTCTTGTCTTATATTGAAAAATTCTGCAATAGATAAAATCATTTTTCACTATTTTTCTAATATTCATGAATTTAAAATTAGCTAAAAGATCTCCTAATTTGATACAGGTAGAAAGTCCTATTATTATTATTTTTTTTTTAAACAAAGTCCTACTATTTCGGATTTAAAATAATCAAAATTTTACCATACATAAATCTTATAACTATTATTTAATGTCTTTATACATTTATTAGTAACTCCTACAAATACAATATAATAACATTATTTTTTTCGCTTAAAAAACCCTATATTCTTGTGGACTTTAACAAAGTTTTAGAGTTTCTACCTACCAATTAAAAGTTTATATTCCTAACCTTTTGGATTTATAAATAAGTATTCGCATAGATTACCGAAAATTATGGGATATCATGCATTAAGTTTTTCTTACATTTAATTATTAACGAATTTTGGTTAATTTTAAGTATAAATTAGTTGGAATTCAAATGAAAAAGTTAATTTAGCAGTAAGCTATTTTTTTGTTTTTGAAATATTTAGGACTTTGAAATCAATGAAAATACACTCTTCATCCCAGTTGATCACCTTACTAATAATATTTGTCCTATATTAATTGTCCTCCACACTAAATCAAGAGAAAATTAATTAAATTTTCATAAAGTTTCAAAAAAGTTTCTTTAAGGCGTGAATTTGTGAAACTACCTTTTTATTTATGTTTCCTTAAAATGCATATAAAAAAAAAAAACAATTAATATAAAACGGAGGAAGTGTTAATTTTTTCAATTGACAAAACTATGGGAGTAACCAAAGTGTGGATCACGTTAAGTATTCTATACTCGGAGTAAAATTTTACAGGAGCAATTTAACGGTAATGAAACTCTTAGCCAAATTTAATTTATTTTTCTTAAATGTCTTACATTATAAATTTTTTACTTATTTGAATTAGGTAGAAAACCAATGAAGATTTTGCCTTATGTGAAATTCTTTTTCTTTTCAGCTTTTACCTTGCAACTTAGAGCACGTTGTCACTGTACATCGTCAATAAAATATGGCATATAATTATTAAATTTTATTTATTATAAGATGTAGAATTCATAATATATCATAGTTTAAAATTGACTAAAATTTTTTAACTCAAAGTGATTTTTCAAAAATTTAGAATTCAAAATTTTCTTACTTTAAAAGCATATTTTCTTTTATAATCTCAAAGTGATTTTTCTAAACTGACCATTGAACCAAATACACGTGTGAGATGTATACTCTAAAACTAGAGAAAATTAAAGGAAAGGTGTCATTTAAGTCTTGAATGAAGAATTGGTGACATTGACCAACTTAAA
Source organism: Capsicum annuum (assembly GCF_002878395.1). Taxonomy (NCBI): domain Eukaryota; kingdom Viridiplantae; phylum Streptophyta; class Magnoliopsida; order Solanales; family Solanaceae; genus Capsicum; species Capsicum annuum. The sequence continues at coordinate 88,943,936 of NC_061120.1, read as the reverse complement.
GGGTCAAACATAAATAGGAAACTTGATTAAGTTAATTGTGGACTTGATTAATATTTTCAAAATTTTCTAATCTTTTCAAAAATACAAATCAAGCCACACCCCTCTCCTCTACAAATCAAGCGTCTCTCCTCTCTCTTGATCGACAGTTTCTCCCAACCAACAGTTCTGTAAATTTCTCATTTCAATCTCCGACGACTTCAACCTCCGGTGACAAATAGTTAGGCTTCGAGTTCCTTGTCGAGTTTCAACCGTCAATCAACGTGACAACCTTGCTATCCGGCCACAGCAACTTCGAGTTCTTCATCATCCCTTTTTTTCTTTCACAGGTAAAAAGTTATGACCTTTTTAGTTTTGAAGAAAAAGAGAAACTTGAGTCAACTTCTCACTTCTCTTCTCTTCTAGTATTGGTGAACAATTTCAATATTTATTGCTTTAATTTGAAATGCGATCTGAATAAAATCCTAATTTCTGGTATTTCTTCTCTTCTCTTTTCGGAGTAAAATATGATTTTTTTGAAGTTTGATTTTTGTTGTTTGTGTTTGTACAAAGAATACAACGATGTTGGTATTTTTGGTGTTGTACTCATTGCCGGGTTGATTGTTATTGTTCTTGGTAAAAATAGTGATATTGCTATTGTTCTATTGAACAAAATCATGCTACTATTTTTTATCTGCAACAGATTAACCATATGATGCAACAGATTAATCATCTAGTGAAACAGATTAACCATCTGGTGCAACAGATTAACCATTTAGTGCAACAGATTAACTATCTGATGCAACTGAGGAATTATTGGATAAAAAATCTGATGCAATGGATTAACCATCTGATGCAACAGAGGAACCATCGAATTAAAAATCTGATGCAACAGATTAACCATTTGATGCAATAAATTTATCATCTGATTAAAAATCTGATAAATTTATCACCTGATTAAAAATCTGATGCAACAGATTAACCATATGATACAACAGATTTAACATCGTTTGCAACAGAGAAACCATCCAATTAAAAATTGGATGCAACAGATTTACCATCTGATCGATGGAGGTACCATCAGAATAAAAATCTAATGCAATAAATTAATCATCTGATGCAACAAATGGACTTTCTATTGGATAAAATCCTATCAACTATTCCAACAGGACATGTTCAAGACTTTATTTTTCCAACTGATCATTTAGTTGTGTCGATAGATAACCCTTCTATTGGAAGAAATCTAAACAATATTGACCATTGATAATTGTTCCAACAGATCACTCATATGTTGCAATCGATGTGTGATCTGTTGCACAGATTAGTCATCTATTTCAACAGATGAGTGATCTATTTTTATTGTTACAATAGATTACTCATCCGTTGCAACAGGTTAGTTATATGTTGCAACAGATCACTCATATATTACAATAGATGTGTGATCTATTGCACAAACCATTTATTTATTTCAACAAATAAGTGATCTATTTTTATTATTGTAATTGATTATCATCTATTGCAATAGGTTAATTGATAATTATTCCAACAGATCACTCATATGTTGCAACAGATGTGTGATCTGTTGCACAGACTAGTCATTTATTTCAATAGATGAATAGTCTGTTTGCAGTAGATTACTCATCTGTTGTAACAGGTTAGTTATATGTTGCAACAGATAACCTATCTGGTGCAACAGATATGTGATCTATTGGAACTATTATTTTAATATTGTATATATTAGATATACTGTTATCCTTTTGGACGATGCATTAATCAATTATTATCTATTTTATATTCCTGTTAATTTTAGATAATATGGCTTTCAAAAAAATAAAATTGAATCAAGTCCAAGTAAAGGAACAAGTGAAGCAGCTAGGCTACATCCACCACTCTATGAGCTTACTTTACAAACGTTATCTCAATCAGGAGTAGAAGATAATGAACATGGGGAGGAGGAATTTTTCAAAAGAGACGATCGAAATGCTAATAGCCCTTCCACCGAAGAGTTGGTCAAAACCTTCAGCATTGATAGTTATCTTGTGAGAATTTAGTGCGATAGTGGCACAGATTTAATGGGTGATTTCATGGTTAAGTCAGCCATAGAAAAATCTTTCGACGCCTTTAGAAAAATACTTTAAGAATAAAAATTGGATGCTTATTTCAGGGACAACTGCCTTGGGCAATATCTTGATTTACCGGAGGATAACAATGCTCGTTTTCAAATGAAAATGGTATATGATCTTCTCAAGCGTAGGTTTATATATGAAAACAAAGATAAGTTGGATGAGATGTGGATAAATTATTGTGGCATGCCAGTTTTATTTGGTTTGAAGGAGTTTTCCATAGTTACTGCACTAAAATGTTATCCTCCTCCTCCCCCTTCTCAAGCTAAAAGCACCCCGCACACAAAAAAAATGCAAATGCAAGTTGAGTGATCGTTTAGACTTGGTTTCCCTTGTTGGTCCAAGCTTCAAAAATAAAAATTTGATAGAAACATTGAGAGGTAAAATAGTTTTAAATAAGCACAAGCAATCATTGTGCTTAGTTTGGTTTGTATGCAATAATCTTTGGGTGAGAGACATTAACAACAACATACCATTGGTTTAATAAAGATCTCCTACGATCTTGAGGCATTTAACAGCTATCCTTAGGGTTATGAAAGCTTTAAAATGACTGTCAAATATTTGTTGACTCTGTTAGCGCCAAAGACAGTCAACTTATATGGCTTTCCATGGGCTTTCATGGTAAATATTTCTTTTATTATGATATGATTCTTTTTTTATTCAATAATGGTTTTGATTTATTGACATTATTTTATAGGCTTGGGCGTTTGAAGTCATTCCTTATTTGAGACAACAAGTGAAAAGTGAACTACCAGGAAAAAGTTTTCTGTCCAAGAATCTTGTGATGGTTGTCGGCCAAAACTGATAAAAATGTAAAATTATTTGATCTCTTCAACCCCCTAAAGGATGCAGTAAGTATAATTATAATTAAGTTTTCTTTTAATTAATGATTTTTTGAATGATCTAATCATCATTCTAATATATGTAATGATTTATAATAGATTGTGCATCCATCGCTTATTCTGACCAATCGAGAGTTGAAAATACCATTTTCTCTTTCTTTACGATCTGTGCAAACTTTATCGGACCCTAAGGTCATTGACAAAATAAAAATAAAATTATTTGGAGCAACAACCATCACAAGAAAAATAATTTTGGAGGGTGGGCTTATTGTTCTTGATGGTGTTAGTGGTAATGAAGCTGTTGGTGGTGGTAGTGATGCTGCTGTTGGGGCTAATGATGCTCCTCTTATCATTTTTAAAACAAACCATTATGAGTATGATCATATTGGTTATACTAAATTTGCCCCTCCTAGCGATTGTTGTTCATGCAAATGTTAAGACTGCAAGGCAAAATATGATGTACTGATTAATGTTATTAATGCATTAACTGGTTCTGTAAAGGAATTGATATCTAAGAGAGGTGTCATTCCATCAAAGAGAATTTCATATCCATATACTCCAGATAACCCATCTGTTGAAATAAATGACATATCTGTTTCAATATCTTTCTTTGATTCAAATTATTTTACTTAAAAAAAGATGTACTGCATCATCCAGAGGGTTAAAGAGATCAAACTCCTTAATTCTTATGTTGATCTTTGGAGAAAACCACCTAAGGATCCTTGGATGAGAACCTCAATTGGGTAATCCTTGACTTATTTTTGGAGGTGAGGAATGACTTCCAATGCCTAAGCCTAAAAAATGTAAATAGGATGGAAGAAAAAAAGGTCATAATAATTATTCAATATAAATTAATGGATGAGTAAACAAATAGAATTTAAATTTACCATAAAAGTGATCGTCTTTGGGGATAGCTTTCTTAGTAAATATTTGACAGTCAAGTAGTAGCTATACTATCCTCAGGGATAATTATTGAATTTTTTAAAATCCTTGGCAAGCTTCAACAAATCATCTTCTATGACTTTGTTGACGTCTCTTGCCAATATAATGGAATGGGCAAACCAAACTAAGCACAATTGATCCTTGGACTTCTTTGATATAGTTTTATACTTGAGATGTTCTATCAACTTATTGATTTTGCACCCACGTCCAGCAATGTCCAACAATCCACCTATTTTTTCCTTGCATTTGTTGGTTTTGGTGGGTGGTTTGGTTTTGGTGGGTAGTCGCTGGGACAATGCCTTCCCACTATTTTATGGTGGTGGTTTGACTGTCCTGATTGCCTTGGACCTTTTACATAGTGTTTTATTGGTGAGGAGTTCTTCTGGACGATCTCATCTCAAGCCCGTCACTATGGCATACTCTTTCAAGCCAAAAAAAAACTAGAATGCCACAGTAGTTGATCTACATTTCATCCATCATTTTCCCACCTCCTTGGAATCTTTATCATTCCCCACGTACTTGATCTTGAACTTAAGAAGACCATATACCATGCTCATTTGGAAATGGGCAGCGTGCTCCTCAGGCAGCTCAAGAAAGTGTCCAAAGCAGCTCTTCTTAAAAAGTCAGTCTATGTTTTCATTCTTCATAATATTCCTAAATTCGTCAAAAGGTTTCCCCAACTGACATTTATGTACAAGATCACCAGTTAGTTCTGCAGGTTCATTTATCGACATCGCAACTTGAAACCTGTCAATTATAATAGTTTTGATAACCTCATGCTGGATTTCGATATTAATTCACGCCCTATTGGTGATGCATTATCATTCTCTTTCTCTTTTTCTTCTCCCTTCTCTTCTTGTTTATCTTCTTCTCCCCCTTCTCACTTTTATTTTTCTCATCACCATCTACATACCCTTGTCCACCTCCCTCAATGTCGTTTTTATAACTTTCCTCAACTTCACTTTTCCCTGAATGAGATTTTCAGGAAGCTCCTTTAATTCCCTCTGTACTGTAGCCTTTTTTGTTAGGTGATCAGAAGTTGATCCACTTTAACTTTCTTTTCTCTTGGGAGACATGTTTTACCTACAAACAACATAAAAACAAAAATCACATCACAATTGATGTATGCATAAATTTTCAAAAATATATTACAAACATCACCAATACCGACACCACTAGCAGCCACCACAAACATCAAATAACCAATGCCACCACCACCACCAACAACAACAACAACCACAAATACCACCAGTGCCACCAAGATGACCACCACCACCACCACCACAACCACAAACACCATCTAATAATACCACGACAGTCAATGAAACACTATAATAAAAACTAGGGTTTTCTCGAGTTCTTCCTATGATTTTACCATCAAAACTCAAAATTGTGAACTCATTCTCGAAGATAATACAACTAAAAGTCTTCTTTTTTATCATTAACTTAAAAGCCCTAATTTTTAGAAAAAATAACAAACATAGAACTCTTCTCGAACTCTATTACATATGAAGACAGAGAAAATGACAAATACAAGCAAGAATAAAGTCGAAAATAACACCTATGTTGTTGAAAATGGGAAGAAAATTGATCTATTATGAAGGGTTGAGCAATTTGTTGAGTATTTATTGTCTGTATTATTGAGAGAGAGAGAAAAAGTGAGAACTCAAGATTGAAATGATGAAACGTTTTTTTCGCAAATGGATGATTTGCATGGGTTTATTTGTATTTTGGAAAAGAATGACAAGTTTTGAAAATATTAATTTGGTCCAAATTAATCTTAATTATTTTTTTAAAATTTTAAAAGATATGCGTAATTTTTAACCTTTTCATCATAATAAAGTGTATTAAGTTCAAATGGAACACTAATGAATTTTAGGTATTAGCTTGATAATGACGTAATAAGAATCGTTTTAATTCAGAGTGATCGATCGACGACTCGGGTCGGGAGGAACACAACACCAATATTATGCAATTGCCAAAGACTCAATTGAAGTTGTAGTTGACCCTATGAATTCACACCTAGTTCTAGAAAAATAAATTTAGGTATTAGCTTGATAATGATATAATAAGAATCGTTTTAATTCAGAGTGATCGATCGATGACTCGGGTCGGGAGGAATGCAATACCAACATCATGCAATTGCCAAAGACTCAATTGAAGTTGTAGTTGACACTATGAATTCACTCCTAGTTCTAGCTAAATCAATTTAGGTATTAGATTAATAATAAGTTAATAAGAAATGTTTCAACTTAGAGTGATCAATCCACGACTCGGGTCGGGAGGAACACAATACCAACATCATGCAATTATAAAGACTTAGTTAAAGTTGTAGTTGACCCTATGAACTCATCCCTAGTTCAAGCTAAATCAATTTAGGTATTACCTTAACAATAAGTTAATAAGAATCGTTTCAACTTAGAGTGATCGATTGACGAATCAGGTCGGGAGGAGCACAATACCAACATCATGCAATTGCTAAAGACTCAATTAAAGCTGTAGTTGACCCTGTGAACTCACCCCTAGTTTTAGCTTAATCAATTTAGGTGTTAGCTTTATAATGAGGTAATAAGAATCATTTCAACTCAGAGTGATCGATCGACGACTCAGGTCGGGAGAAACGCAATACAACATTATGCAATTACCCAAGACTCAACTGAAGTTATATTTGACCCTATGAACTCACCCCTAGTTCTAGCTAAATTAATTTAGGTATTATCTTGATAATGAAGTAATAAGAATTATTTCAACTCAGAATGATCGATCGACGACTCAGATCGGGAAGAATGCAATACCAACATCATGCAATTGCCAAAGACTCAATTAAAGTTGTAGTTGAACCTATGAACTCACCCTTAGTTCTAGCTAAATCAATTTAGGTATTAGCTTGACAATGAGGTAATAAGAATATTTTTAACTCAGAGTGATCGATCGATGACTCAGGTCAGGAGGAACACAATAACAATATGATGTAATTGCCAAAGACTCAATTAAAGTTGTAGTTGACCTTATGAACTCACCCCTAGTTCTAGGTAAGTCAATTTAGGTATTATCTTGATAATAATTTAATAAGAATTATTTCAACTTAGAGTTATCGATCGATAACTCAGGTCGAGAGGAACACAATACCAATATTATGCAATTGTAAAGACTTAGTTAAAGTTGTAGTTGACCCTATCAACTCATCCCTAGTTGTAGCTAAATCAATTGAAGTTGTAGTTGAACATATGAACTCAATTGAAATTATATAAAAATGAATGTTTAACCTATTACAACAGACTTATCTATTGGAATTTGTTAAATAAATTAAGTCATCTATTGCAACAGATTAACTATCTGTTGTAAATTATCAAATAGGTGTTGCCATCTGTTGCGACAGATGACTGAGCCATTGAAAATTTTCAAACAGAAATTATCATCTCTTGAAACAGATGATTATATGTTTTAAGATCTTTTTTTTTTAATTTCAAGGAAATTTCCTATTCGAGATAAAAAAGAATACTAAGGCGATAACAAATATTACTTGGATAACTCAAAAACCTTCTAATTGATCATTCTTATCTTGACTTTTCAATGTCACCATCTCCTCGTGCCCCTCAAAGTTATTAATGAATATTTAAAATCCATCTCTAAAATTCTCTCTCTTTTAGCCATAAATTAACTCAACTTATCTCTCTTCTTTATTCTGAATTCTCCCTCTCTCTCCTCTTTAGGGTAATCACAATCATCTTCTTTTTCTCTCTTTTCTCTCCTCTTTCGTATGAGGATCCTTTTAAATCTCAATCTATCCATATCTTTTCTCGACTGAAATGGGTGTTCTGATCCCTTTGCTTTTTTGACATTGCAGGTATGATTCACTATTGATCTTTTCTTTCTGTCTTCTTCTTTGTATGTTATTTAAATTAGATATTTACATCTGTTGTTATTATTGATTTACCCATTACCAATTTTTTATTTATTAAGAAAATTAAGGAAAAGATGACTTTTAAGTCTTGAATGAACGAACTGTTGTTTTTATTAAAATATATAAAAAGAAATTCATCTATTGGGAGAACTTAAAAGCTTTATTGTCAGTATCATTTTTTATGTCTTTTGTTTGTTACTTTGGTGGTGCTATTGTTGGGGGTGTTGGTGTTGTTGGAATATGTGGTGTTTGTGTTGTTGATGGTGTTGGAACATATGATGTTGCTTCTTTGTTGTTGATGTTGTTGGTGGTGTTGCAATAGTTTTCTCAACTGTTGCAACTGATGAATCAACTATTGGAACAGATGGAGCAACTGTTGGAAGAAATCAAACCAGTAACAAGGCTGATTTAATTTATTTCAATAGATGACCCATCTGTTGCAACATGTTCTCTATCTGTTGCCATAGATGCATCACCTGTTGCAACAGATGACTTATCTATTGAACAGATAGGGAATCTATTGCATCAGATGGGTTATCTATTAATTCATTCAATTTTGTGCTACCCTTTTGTAATGTTCATTCTGTTCTTCTCTTGTTTGACATCAAATGTTTTTCTCTTATTTGCAAATAAAAGGAAGTAAAACTGGATCAACTTTTTTCCGACCAACATTAAAGGCTAGAGTAAAGATGGGTTCAGAGGAATAAGCTGTTTGCAGATGGAAACACTTCATATGTGGGAGACATATATTACTGATCAACCTATTGTGAAAATACATATCCAGTACACTAGTTTTATGAATGTTTGTTCTTTACCTATTAGGCGTTAATCTTTCAAATAAGATATGGAATTTTATAGTTAAGGTTGTTAGGTTTTAATTGGTAAGGCTGATGAACCAAGTAAGTGGTATCGATACCCTGTCACGGTTTAATGAATATTTTGCTAATGTTTATGTGTCAAGTTTGGAGAAGGGTTCACGTTTTTTATGGCAGCGTAAACATTCAAATAGTGATTGGACTAATTTTAAGGGTTTAATAGACTTTTGAAAGGCCTCCGAAGCCTACAAATAAGAATGAAAATAAATATAGTTATTGCTCTGGTCTAAATTTATATGGATGAGTTGCTTGAGGAGACTATTATACAATAGAAGGTGATTGGAAGAATAACTATATGGGAAGGAAGAGGTGGAGAAGACCATATATCAACTCAATCCTTATTAAAGAGAAGCACAGGGTAGGAAGAAAAGTATAGCGAAACTGGTTGATGAAATTGACATGAAAAATAAAAAAATTGAGTGAGCTGCAAATGTGAAAGTGTATCTAATAATGAAAATACATCAGTCTATTTTCAAAAGAAAAATGTTGAAGTGAATTGGAGTTATGCACTTTGTTAGGGGATTAAAACTAACTAGCATGGCCTGAATGAAGACCCACAAAATACAGGACCAGAACTCTGATGTTTCAGCTTTCCGAGCACTGATGGTGGTAAGATTGTGGGTCAGGAATGAAACCTGAACCAACAAATCCTGAAGTAAAAATAAGGGATCAAGCCAAGGTGGCAATTTTTCAAGTTAAACATACATCCCATGCCTCCTGTTTATGGCTCTGCTCTGGTCAAAAGCAGTGGAAATAACAGGCATGAGATTCCTATCCAACTTTATACCTTTTTATTTCAACTATCATTGACCTGATCAGAACCACAAAAAAATTCATAGGATACAAGTTAGACTTCAGAAATTGATGCCTTGGCTTTCCTTATTTTTACCTCTGGAGTTGTTGGTTTAGGTTTCATTCTTGACTGAAAATCTTACCAATCCCCTGTGCTCACCAAGATGCTTCCTTAGAGTTTTGGTCCTGCATTTTGTGAGTCTTCATTGAGGCTACGCTCGCTAGTCTCAGTCCCTAGCAAAGTGTCCAGCTCCAGTCCACTTGAGCATTTTTCTTTTTCAAGAACGACTGACAAAGTTTAATATTTGGATACACTTTCACATTTAAATCTCATTCAATTTTTTCATCTCTTAAGTCAATTTCATTGGCCAGATTCGCTAAAAGTTCCTTACTTGCTTCTCTGTGTTTCCTCTTAAATAAGGTCTGAGATGATATGTGGTCTTCTCCACCTTCCCCTTCCCGCACAGGTATTCTCCGAAGCACCATCTGCATATAATAGTCTCCTCGAGCAATGCATCCCTATAAATTTGGATCAGGGGAATTTCTATTGGTTTTCTATTCTTGTTTCCTGTAGTGCGAGGCTTTGGAGGTCTTTCAAAATTCCATTGCACCATCACTATTGGATATTTACACTGCCACCAAAAACTTGAACCCTTCTCCAAACTTGACATAAAAACATAAGCAAAATTGTCATTAAATTTTAACAGGGTATCGACACCACTGTCTTGGAACCCTTTGGCCTTATCAATTCACACCTATCAAACTAAATTGTAAAATACAGGATCTTGTTTGATGAATCAATGTCTAATTGGTAAAAACTGCATTTACAAAATCATTGTACTTTATGTGTGTTTGTCACGATAGCCTGATCAATAATACATAACTCCTACACATGAAAGTGGATCCATTCATTTGCACAAATCTTATTCTTACTACCCCATCAATTTCAGACAGTGTTTATCCTTCACTTTCCTCGTTAAGTAGATGACTACTTACCCGTCAAGAAAAAATAAGTGCTACAAGTTGTGACATTTTACCTTTTTTGTTTTAAATATGTTTATATAATAAAACTTTCACCAATTTAGATTAATTAAGGTATGTGATGACTATTAAAAAAGAGGTGAACAATCGTGACTTTTTGTCTAACACATTCAAAATAATTGATGAATCAAATTTCCTATCTGTTGCAACTGGTGAATCAGCTGTTAGAAGAAGTCAAAACATCTCCACCAACAGATGGTCTATCTACCATAACAGATAATCTATATGTTACAACAGATGTCTTATCTGTTGCATATACAGACCATCTGTTACAACAGATTGTAAATCTATTGGGACAGTGGATTATCTGATATGACAGATGGATGATCTGTTGTAACAACTCAATAATATATCTGTTATTAAGTCTCAAACCATTTTGAAAAGGTGAGAAGTTTGAATTTAAAGGAAAAACTTAATGACTTTTCACAGAAAACAAAAAACCAGCAGTTTGAATGTAATTAATACAATGGAGCTGAATAGTCGTGCATTTTTGCCTAACACATTCAGATTCAATCCTCTATAAATAGGTCCCTCCTTAATCTTCATTCTACTCCACTTTTATTTATTTCTTGCATTTAATCTTTTCGTATTACATATTCAACCACTTCCATTCAAAGAGCATATTCCTTTCTTATTGAGGCAAGTTTTTTTCAGTGTAAATCTACCAGTTGGTAGTATACGTTGTATTACATTCGGACTCTTTTCTTTACTTTTGTGTTTACGTTTTTTGTCAATTCATGCGTGTTCTAGATATGGATGAACCTGTTTGAGACATTGCTATTCTGTAAAACACCGTGCGGGATCTTCAAAGGCAGATTAACGACCAGTAGTGGGAGATGGTCATCGTGAGAGTAAGGATCTTCAGAGAGATACAGAGGCTGATGAAGGCCCTGCTGTTGCCGGTTGACGATTGCTCAGATGGCAATAATAATGATGATGATAATAATAATAATTAGAATATGTTTTTTCTTTTAGCGTATGTATTTTAATTTTTCTATATCGGATCTATACCTAATTTATTTTATTTTTCATTTAATGAAAGATTTATTTTTGGTCGACATTGGCTTTTTAGGTCTTATTTAATTTTTATTCTGTCTATTTCTTCTTCTAAATACGTTAACATGTCGACGGTTGGAGGTAAAGAGCAATTTTGAATCCAGTAGCAATAGCAATTTTGGATTTTGAGTTCTTTTAATAGATGGACCATGTGTTAGAACTAATTAGTCATCGATTGGATTTCTGTCAACAGATTATCCATCTGTTACGACAGATTTGTCATCTGTTGGAGGAAAACATTTCAGTTTGATGAACTGTATTGTGTTCTTCCAGCTAATGTCCAGATGTTGCAACAGATGAATAATCTGTTGAAAAAAATTGCGGTTTATTGTATTTAGTTTATGTTTTGCTGTTTTTTATTGATGCACAAGTTATTTAAAAAGATATTTTATATAATAAATGATAACATTTACATTCACAACAATGAGTTAAATAGATAAAAGTCCGCAAAAAACAACAACACAAATTTTTGCAATTACAATGATCATGATGGATTACGATTCGGGCATGAAGTTCTTTTGTGGTCAGCGCTCTTACATACGGAGCACTTATTTCTTCTTGATGGAAATGATTCTCCGATTCCACGCCTCCTCTTATATGGCCTTCTTCCCTATTCGATAGTGCTTGGATCAATATATGAAGGAAGTATTAATCTCCCCAAAAGCTCTGCAGGAACAACCCAAGATTCTTCGAGAGGCACCGAAGTAATATGCCCACTATATGCCATTGTATATTTTTCCACCAAATAATATGGAGAGGAGTACTCATAAATTTTAGTTCCATATTTTGCACCATATTGAGCTCAAAGCACTGCCATAGCATGTGGACAAGGTATTTTGTCCAAGTTACAAAATCTACACGTACAAGATCTTATTTGAAGATCGACCGTGGCAACATCACTATGACCGTTGATACTGAACTTGTAATATGCTATTTGATGAGATAATAACCTATTCCCCAGACTGATGTCCGTTGATATTATTTTTTTTGCTTCTAGAACAAATGGGGTTCCTGCTTCCTTGAACTCGAACTCCATACACCTTTCGTGACAAAATTGGCCATACTTTTTGTTTATTATTTCAAACAGAGCCACGATAGAAAAATTTTCTTTCATCACCAAACAATGAATTCACCAATTCAACTATGTTTGGAGTCATAATGTTGTATCTATACAAAAGAATCACTTAGTACGGCATCATACTAAACTTGTAACTCAAACAAGACATTAAATTCATAAGAATGTACTACCTCCATTTTAAGAAGAATGACCTACTTTCCTTTTTAGTCCATTTAAAAAAGAATGACCCCTTTTTTTTACAATACTTTAATTTCATCTTTCCACAACCAATATTTAGGACCACAAGTTTAAAGGATATTTTGGTACATTTCATACAACTTTAATTTAAGGCCACAAGATTCAAAGGTCTTCTTTATTTTCTTAAATTTTGTGTCAAGTCAAAGTAGGTCATTTTTTTTAAACGAAGGGAGTATCTATTTGTCGGACATAATGTCCAGCTCCATCTCTCGAAACCAACATGTACGAGATGTTCTGCTTCCTTGGGATGCATAGCCGCTATTTGATTGAAATGGTCTAAAAACTCATCTCTACTATATGCTTTAGCTGCTCTATTAAAAAGAGTCACGACCCTTTCTTGTGAAAGTTGGTCCGAATTCTCTCCAAAATACCTGATGCAACAACTAAAGTGAGCTGAAGTGAAGAAAATTAAACCCATCTTTGGAATATTTGGATGCCTATCCGAGATACAATACAACTCTTCGGTATCTTCAATACATCTTCGCAGTTGTTCAAAAAAATATCCATAAGAGATATCACATTTCTTGTCCGCTACATAAAAAGCAATAAAAAGATGTGATTCTTTGCATCCCGCGCCACCGCCGCTATTAGAACTCCATTATACCTGCTCCTAAAGAAGGTACTGTCGACGGCTATGACTTTTCTCAAATGTCGAAAACCTTGAATCCAAGCACCATAGGATACAAAAAAGTACTTGAACCTTCCGTTTTCATCAACATACAACGCCATCTTACTTTTGAGATTTTTGAACTCAAGCATGTAATGGTAGGCATCGAGGACTGCATGCCCATGCTCGTGTGTCCCCCTAATCAAGTCCTTGGTAATACCCATGGTCATATATATCTTTCAATAACTAACTAGGACACCTAATTCCATAAGGAGTTGATTGTTCATAACCCTAGTAAAAGCGTCTTTTCCATCGGAGAATCTATTCTTGAAATATTAATCGAGGACTATTGCCGTGGCATGAGGATTACTCGAAATGTGCTCCGAACCAAATGTGTGATACTTTTCATGTTTATGAATGACGAATCTATCAGAACTTAAGTACTTCACCGCTCTCAACCACCACTTGCAGTTCGAATTAGCACATTTGTAGCAAAAGACTTTGCTCAAATTAATCACCTTCATTATTCTGAAATCTTTTTTCAATCAAGAAATAAACAAAGTAGTAGGAAATTCTTTATTGTCCTTGAATGACATTTCCTTGTAAAAGTTGGTCTCGTCGTCTTGATGATTGGCAGACTGTATCGATTGAGAAAAACTAACCACCGTATTGGTCGCATCAACGGGCGCAGGTGTTTAATCATCATCTGGAATATTCATGTCTAGATCATCCAACCACCATCAAAGATGTCTTGTTGTTCTTCTTTTTATACATTCTGGTTCTCATTTTCTCCAGTCTTTTCAACCACGGACACCCTTAACACTGGCCTGGATGAATCACTAAGATAAGGACACAACTGAACCTAATCGGTTATCTTGAAAGGTATTACCCTCTGATTTTCAAAGGAGTTGTACATGTAGATGATAGCGAGTTCTTTCGATTGATAATTTAGTCTATAATATCTGATGATTAAGTTCATAAAATCATCATATGAAACATCACTTTGGACTATCATAGCTATCGTCTCTAGTATTTCACCGTCCTTCCAATGCCATACATATCGATTGCTCTTCTCGATCCATTGACCATGACAATCCACCCCTATTGTTATTCATCCCTTTATTAGTGGTACCTAAATAAAGTCATTTGTTAAAAAAGTTAATAGTGATTTTATAGTGCCATAATATGAATCCCAACAGATGTGTAATTTGTTGCAACAGGTAAGTGATCAGTCACAATAAATTACTTACCTGTTGGGATTCATGTTATGCTCCTGAAGTTGATTTCAACAGACGAGTCATCTATTGTAATAGGTGAATCATATGTTGCAACAGACTATACATCTGTTACAACAGACGACACGTCTATTGGAATCGAGTTCAGGTTCTGTTGCAACAGGTTACTAATCTGTTGTAATAGATATTTACCCTATTGCAACAGACGACATATCTGTTGGAATCGAGTTCAGGTTCTGTTGCAACAGGTTATTAATTTATTGCAACAAATATTTACCCTGTTGCAACAGATAACTAGTCTGTTGCAACAGATAACACATCTGTTCGATTCATGTTACGGTACTATAAAGCCATACACATGAATCCAACATATGTCTTCTCTTGCAACAGATGGCTCATCTGTCACAACAGATGATTGATCTGTTTAAACAGATGTCTCTTATGTTATATTCATGTTCGCGTACTATCTATTGTTGAAAAAATAGCACAATAACAGTTATCTAGATGACAAATTCAACTAAAAATTATAATTTGACTTACCAAAGTCTCTTGTGAAGTAATGCCAAAGTGGAAAGTGATGTATGAAACAAAATTTGACCTAAAAAATTGGTCAAATAGGAGCAGTAGTGGTAACAACAACAACAATGGTCAACAAGAAGAAGATGAAGATGATAATGAAGTAGAAGATGATGATAATGAAACAAAAGATGATGAATAAAACAGCAACAACAATGAACAACAAAAATCGCTACGAGAGAGAAAACAACAATGGATGAGATGAGAAAGAAACACGCCTTTTTTTCCTCCATTTCCTGTTATTTTAGATAAACATTTGGATCAAAGTGAAAATTTAAAAACTTGTGGGCTATTCTCAAACTTACCCAACTTTCTTAATCCATAATAAAGTAATTATCACCTACACTTAATTATTAAGACGTGAGTCACCTACACCTCATTTTCAAACTCTTTTATCACTTTTAGCTCAAAGCTCCTAAAACTAGTTCTAGAAATAATTAACCCTTACTATAACGTTTTGACCGTATCTTTAAACAATGTCAGTTGTCATAAGTTTCAAATTTCATAAATGAAACTTGTGACATTGTCGTAAACTTTCACCTGTTGAATTTAAAATTGTAAGACAACTCGATTAGACAATATTAAGGATTCCTAACCCTCTAATCTATAGTAACTTAATCTAATTTAACTGACAGGAGGTAGCCTTGAATAATAAGTACTAATCAAACTTTGTATGCTAAAACATAGAAGTGATAAGCATGTATGTTACTATTAGTCTTCTATGACACTTTCGATCTTGTGTTGTATATATGGGAGGTTCTGTCTTTCTTCATTCAAGTAAGAAAAAGATGGAACGTTGACAGACCTGAAGGAAGAGAATTATTCGAACTCTCGTCCGCCCCTTTCCTTATCGTCATGTGGCTGAACTTACTCATGTGATGAGGTGCTTGCTTACTATTAAATTCGAGAAGTGATAAGCATGTGTTTTTCTTTTGCCCAAATCTCTGACTCATATGCCTGTAACATTTATTTCGGAAAAGAAAGTTTTAGGTTATTTATTGTCTTATTTGTTTCTTCAGAAATTCCATAACAACAAATGTTTTTCAATATAAAGGTTAAAAAATAGCTATATATGAATTTTGCATTTAGGTATTTGCAGAAAAAAAATTAGTTCGGCCCATTAATTTCAATTAATGGATAGTTGAAAAACAAAAAGAAAAAAAAGTCAATTTACAAAGATTATTTTAACTTTAAATTTTAAATTAGAGAATTTAAAGTTTGAAAAAAAAGTGTTTCAAGAGTTTTTCAATTTTCATTTTCAAATTTCCAATTACAACAACAACAAATCCAGTGTATTCCCACATAGTGAGTTCTGGGGAGGATAAGATGTACGCAGTCCATACTTCTACCTCTAAAGAAGTAGAAAGACTATTTCCGATAGACCTTGGCTCGAAACACGAAATATTACACAAATACATAGCAAAGCATGAAACAAGATGAAAATTTCCAATTACAACACTTATTAAATTGTGTTTTTATATTCAAATGATGTTTCAAGTTTCTAACATTTTGTTTTTAAAATTCAACTTGAAATATACAAAATTTTAAATCTCAATCAATTCATGGCCAAAACTCGGCCAAATGTTTTTCAATTATTAAAGGAGTACCAAAGCCAACGAAATATCAATACAACAGTAATTAGTTTCCTAGTAATTAGTTTCCTACCTAACTTTTCATTTTCATTGTACTGTACTACTTTTGTACACTACACCCTATTTACCGTAGTAGCCTAGACTAGACTATTGCTGTCTTTAGGCTATTTCATTTTTTTTATTTATTTAATATATTAAAAATAGTTATTTAATTTTATTTATTTCAATTAAAAATTTAAAATAATTTATTTTATATGTCTATTTTCTTCTTATATTAAATACTATCTCATTTCAATTTGTTTGTTTTATTTTAACTTGACTTGAAATTTAAGAAAATAAATAAAATTTTTACATTTTATATTCTTGAATTAAAAATATATAAAATATATCAAAATAACTTTTAATCTTGAACATGATACGTGTAAAGTTTAGAATTAAAAAATTACTAAAGAGAAAGTGTTCATTTTTAAATATATTGAAAAAGAAAGTATGTCAAGAAAATTGAAACAAAGTGAGTACTATCTATTTTGTTAATTAGATGACTTATAATTAATTAATTTACTATATGTAATAGGATTTAAATTATTAATTTTTAAGAAATATGTTAAGTCAAATATAAATAAGTAAAAAACGAACCTGACTAATAAATAACTGTTTGTCTTGTCACTTTACTTCATTAGCTAGCTTTCATCTTCATCTTCTCCTTTATTTTCCTCACCAGCGTCACATCTTGACAAAAAGAGAAGAAGTTATCAAAAAAAAGAAAAAAGAAAATGGATGAACTAATTGTTTCTTCATCTTCATCATCATCATCATTTTTCATACCATCCTTACTTTCTCAAGGAAACCAAACATCATCAACCCTTCAACAAATGCTTCAACACATTCTCAAGATTCAAACAGATTCTTGGGCATATGCAATTTTCTGGCAGACATCAAATGATGATGATGGTAGACTTTTCTTAGCATGGGGTGACGGTCATTTCCATGTTACAAAAGTGAAAAAAGGAGGTGTAGTTTGTGCTAACAAAGCCAGTTCTGTTGAGAGGAAAAATGTAATTAAAGGGCTACAAGCTTTGATTTGTGAGAATGGTGATAATAATGGTGTAGTGGAGGGAGATGGTGATGGTGATGTCACTGATGCAGAATGGTTTTATGTGATGTCTTTAGCACAATCTTTTTCTATTGGTGATGGTGTACCTGGTAAAGCATTTAGTAGTGGTTCTCTTGTGTGGCTAAATGGTGCACAACAGCTTGAGTTTAGTAATTGTGAAAGAGCTAAAGAAGCTCATGTTCATGGGATTGAAACTTTGGTATGTATTCCTACTTCAACTGGGGTTCTTGAATTGGGGTCAAGTGAGTTAATCAAAGAGAATTGGAATTTGGTTCAACAAGTCAAGACACTTTTCAACTCAAATCAAGAAAATGTTAATTGTCCGATTGATGAAAAAAGCATTTCTCTTGTAGATATTGGTCTACAAGAGAACTACAATAACAATACTAGCAGAAAGGCAAAAGCAGCAGGGGAAACGACTACTATATTTCAAGATTCTGACCAATCTGATTCCGATTGTCAAGTACTTATGGAGAAGCCAATAGAGAAGAAAACGCCCAAAAAGAGAGGGAGAAAGCCGGGAGCATCCCGTGAAACGCCTTTGAACCACGTAGAAGCGGAGAGGCAGAGGAGGGAGAAATTGAACCATAGATTCTACGCTTTACGTTCTGTTGTGCCTCATGTCACAAAAATGGACAAAGCCTCATTGCTATCAGATGCTGTAGCATATATCAATGAGTTGAAATCCAAAGTGGATGAATTGAAAGTGCAACTTAGTACCAAACCAAAGAAAATGAAAATTGAATCTATGGATAGTACTAATTTGGACAATCATAGTACTACAACAACAACTACTTCTGTGAATCAAATTAGGCCAAATTCATCATCAGTAGCATCATTTGGAATACCAAACAATTTGAAAGTGGAAGTTGAAGTGAAGATATTAGGTCCAGATGCTATGATAAGAGTACAATCTGAAAATGTAAATTATCCATCAGCAAGATTGATGCGTGCACTTCAAGACCTTGAACTACATGTCCACCATGCCAGTATCTCAAGTGTCAATGACCTTATGTTACAAGACATAGTTGTTAAAGTTCCTATAGGATTGGGTACTGAAGATGGATTAAAAATTGCACTACTTAGAAGCTTAGAGCAGCAGCAGTAGTAGTAACATGTTTGATTAATTTATGCATTAATGTTGTTTGATTTATGTCCAGATTAAGATTTTCTTCAGTACTTTTGTGCCTTTTTATTTTGTAATAAATCATTTCCTTGTTTGATGAGATGATCAAATCCTTTTGTATAGCAAAAATTCTGTCATGTAAAGATCTATATTATTGCATGCTCTTTTATGGACTGCTCTTTTTAGTCTATCCCTGCCAATTTTTTTGTGATCATTCTGATACTAAAGAACCAGTAAGCCAACATGTTTGATGTCAAATAGGGATGTGACTATTCATCGGCCACCATGGGTGATGTCAAATAGGAATGTGACTAGTAATCGTGGAGGAATTAGAATTTTTTTGTTTATTTCTATCATTTTTAGTGATTTTTTATACTAAAAAATCAAGTAAGCCAGCATGAGTGATTTCAAATAGGAATGTGG
This sequence comes from Capsicum annuum, assembly GCF_002878395.1. Lineage (NCBI taxonomy): Eukaryota > Viridiplantae > Streptophyta > Magnoliopsida > Solanales > Solanaceae > Capsicum > Capsicum annuum. The sequence continues at coordinate 88,924,397 of NC_061120.1, read as the reverse complement.
TTGTTCATTCGTGGAGTCAGAATTTTTAATTCATCACTTTTACAAATTTTTCGATACTTAAAATCGGTTAACTACACGTGATGTTAAACAGGGATGCGTGTATTTTCAGACTTTATTTATTGGATAACACTTGATATTGTAGATCAAATGAATTTTTGTAACACAAATGCATAATCTCAAAAATAATTACTGAATTGTGAAATACATACGCAGGTCAAGGAATAAAATAATCAGTTTATTTAATTTTTGCATGTTGATATTTTAATTAGTTCATATTCCTATTAAATTTCTAAATCTTACATAAATTGTCCCTAAAAAATCCAACAAGTTATGCATTAACCGTATTGAATTCTATTGATAACTGTCTGGCTCTGGCCCTGTCACTATTTCCCACTTGTTGGCACTATTAAAAAAGAGATAGAACGATGTGTGTTCCTGCTTGTTCGCCTTAAAATATCAACATATGTTCCCTCTTTTCCATGTTTATGTGGTTTCTATAATGAGTCCTGTTAAACATGGACCCCACCGCTAAAAAACAAACTCGTTTTCTTTCATTCTTTTAAGATTATTCGTACCTTTCTGAATTCTCTAAAGTCTCAAAAACATGTAAAAAGCGTGCTTAGAATTTTTTTTAATATATTAATGTCAATGAAGTTCTTTCTTATCTGAAAAAAATCCCACTTTGGGGTGGCAGAATTATACTCTCCTCCGTACTTGTATTTTTCTCGTCTGTTTAAAAAAAATATTATTTTTTTATTTAAAAATATAATTTTATTTTTTTTATTAATCTTAAATAAAAGTATAGTTCGGTGCACTAAAGTTATCGCTATACGTGGTGTCTAAAAAAGGTTCCCACCATAAGGGTGTATCGTACGCTGTCTTATTATGCATTTCTGTCAGAGTTGTTTCCAAAACTTGAACCCGTGACCTCCTGATCACATGACAGCAACTTTACAGTTACTTCAAGGTTCTCCTTCTTTATTGATCTTATTTAATTAAAAATAATAATATTATATTTTTTAATAAAAGAAAATTTGATAAATATCATTAACTCTTTTCTTATTTTTTAAATTTGATGTTCGGTCAAATTATGACACATTAAAAAAGAAACTAAAGGAGTAAAACTTTTATTAGATACTATATGTGTTTCAATTTATGCAAGATACTTTTCCCATATTTTATATGTAAAAAGAAAAAAAATTAATGTCCGGAGTTTGAAAAAAATTGAACTACAAGAATTTATTATATGCAGTTTAATCTTGTATTTTTGTTTTTCTAAATTATTGTTTTCACGTTTTAAATTCATAAGTCATAATCTCTTGATTACGTGACAATAACTTTACTTGTTTCTCTAAGACTGTCCTTCATATTTTTTTATTTTGATTTTTTTATTTTTAATAAAATAATTTATTGTATATATAAATTTTCTTTCGAATGATAAATTTTAAAAATAATTGTTATTTTTAAATTTTACATATGTCAAATCATGTCACGTAAAAAGATAATATTTCGTTAATTGATTATCCCATGCTGTTGCTTTCATTTCTTTAGTAGTAGTTTATTAAGTTCATTCAATTCACTGACATAATTAAAAAGAAAAAAAAAAAATACTTCAGTGCTATCTGATGTTAACTTTTACAAGGTTATCTTGAGCAGGGGAGAATATCAGTAATAAATTTGCCATGTGTTATGCAGGATTGGTTCAATTTTTACCATCAGTCTTATCCAATCATTAGAGAAAAAAAATCTTGTTTTTGTCATTAAGACTTTTTTTACCTGGCAGCATAATACATATACATGCTTTTTAACTTGACCACAAATTATATTTATGACCTTTAATTTTAGATATACATAAATAGATATTTAAATTTACATAAAATTGAATAAATAGACACACACATTTTATATGATAAAATACACATAGGACGACATATAGAACAAAAATTGACCACATAGAATATATGTGCCTACTTGTTAAACTTTATACAAGTTTAAGTGTTTACTTGTGCACACCCAAAGTTGAAGGTTATAGATATAACCTGAGACCAAGTTAAAGGGCATATTTATATATTGTGTCTAATTTTAAGGCACGACTACATGGCTTAGCAAAACATATGTTCCTAATTATCCTATTTAGCCTAAGTTTCAACTAATTACAATTCATAGCCCAATTTTACCTATTAATTATCGCTAATTACAATTTATAATCCCTCTCATTTATTTTCTCTTTCTCTATTTTCTATTACTTTTCTTTTTTTAAAAAAAATAATTTTCTTTTCCTTTTTTTCGTTTTCTCTCTCTTTTTTTTTTCTTTTCATTTTCCACCTTTTTTTTTCTTTTTCATTATTTCTTTTTTTCCTTTTCATTTTTTTCCTTCTTTTTTTTTTTTGTATTTTTCTCTCAATTTTTGTTGTTGTTATTGTGTTTTATATGTTATATATTTTTTATATTTTATATTTATTTGTACCATACTATACATTTTAAATAAATTAATTATTTGTAGTTGAATAATTTAATCGTGAATATGTATAATTTATCATTTGTATTTGTATAAAAAAATTATATGAATTAATTATATTTGTTTGGGTCTTAAATATATAAATATGAAATGTGTCATTCAATGCAAATGTATCGTTAGTATTTGTATTTTAAATTTACCATTTGTAATTGTATATAAGCAAGTATCAATTTGTATGCGTACGGTTCAAGTTGTATAAATTTGTATTATTTGATGCAAACATACCATTTGTATTTGTACAATTTGTCATTTTATAAATACAACTGTTCGTAGAAAGAAAAATAAAAATTCTTTTACAATTGTTTAAAAATACAAGTGGTCTTGTCAACTACAAATTCAAATACAAACAAATGAAATAAATTAAATTACAAATAAAAATGCAATATGTGATCAACTTACAAATATAAATATAAAATAGTTCTTTAAAAAACACAAGTGCATCGATAAAATAATACACAAATACAAATAAAATGAAATCACAAAATATAAATACAATGTCCAGTAAATTATAAAATACAAATATAAAATAATTTTTTAAAATACAAGTGTGAATTGCATAAAATATAAATGATGGTGCGAACTAGCAAATACAAATACAAGTGTGAACTACAAAATACAAATACAAATGCAAACTATAACATACAAATACAAGTACAAACTATAAAATACAAATACAAATACAAATGCGAACTATAATATACTTGTTCTTACACCTGTCACAGGTAAGAGTAAACAGAGCATCAAGGGGAAAATGTGGCTGAAAGTAGTGGCCCCAAAGGTTATGTTCAAGGTCTGTCGGTGATCACAAAAAATGGTTTTGAGGTTTTACAAACTGATCAGGTTATGTTGGCTCATAATTCACCACAAAATGAAGGTGGTGGACCTTCATCTTCTCTATAATATCCTGGTTAGCATGGAATGTTTGAGGTATTAATAAGAAGTATAAGCAGAGGGAGCTGAATAAATACATTAAAGATAATCATATAAAGCTTGTAGGCTTAGTAGAAACTAAAGTTTAAAAAAATAAGGTAGAGGTAGTAGCAAATGTAGTAATACCTGGTTGGTATTTTCTTCACAATTATGCTAGTGCTGGTAATGGTCGAATATGGGTTGGCTGGGATGCAGCAGTATATGAGGTCAAATTGATTAAACAAAATTGTTTAATACATTCATTGCAAGATCTTAAAAAGGGACAAGGAGGTAGCCTATTGTGTGACAGTAGTGTATGGTTTTACTTCCATTGAATTGAGAAAGGACTTATGGGCTTAATTGAGGAATCTTGCTACTTAAATCACTATGTCATGGCTCATATGGGGTGATTTTAATGCCATACTACAATACCAAGATCGACTTGGTCGTGCAGCAGTTACCAGAGCAGAGATTCAAGATTTTGGAGATTATGTTCAGGATCTCATGTTAAGTGCAACTCTCTGGAAGGGTCTCTATTACTCATGGAATAATAAACAATTTGGGATGGCTAGGATTTCTAGTAAGCTGGATAGAGCCCAAGGGAATGATGAGTGGATGCTTAAGTATGACCACTTAGTTCTTGACATCAGGTTGCCACACATATCCGACCACTCCCCCCTTGTGATGGACATCAAACTCCAACTTACCAACGTTAAAACCCTATTAAGGTTCTTTAATATATGGATGCAGTAAGATAATTTTCTCACCATAGTTCAAAGAAATTGACAAAGTAGATGAAAAGGCAATGCTATTAAATGTGTAAAAGTTGAAGAATTTAAAATCGCTGTTAAGACAACTGAATAATAAAGAATATCAAAGAACCATAGAGAAAATTGAATTCATTAGAGATGCTTTGACTAACATTCAGCAACAACTGAACAATAGTTACTCTGATGATAGTGTAAAAGATGAGAAAAAATCACTGCTCCAGCTTGAAAAATGGTACGGCATAGATGTAACGCATCGAGTTTGGTACCCCAGATGCTACACGGTGCTAACAGTCCTGAAGGATCACTAGCTAATCCATGACTAGTACCTGCTATGAGCTTTACATAATAGAAATACTGTAATACCAATATAACTGAGATAAAGGTGGATATCTGGCGAAAATCTGTCATAAGGTTCAAAACTGAATAATACTGAATAAATCAATGTCTGAACAAGGTATAACAATACCCAAAATTGAAAACAACTGTCTGAATTACTCTAGTCTAAAAAGCCTCTAAACTGAACTGTCTAAATAAGGAGTTAATGGGACAATTCCCCAACTAACCCCATCTACTGAAATGTTGAATTTAATGAGAAAATAAAATAAAAAAATATCCTCAAATTATGAGGACTCACTGCAAGTCTACTGTTGCTGGCTGAATGTCCGAACCACTAAGAATGCTTTGGGGCCCGTATGTCTGAACTTATGGTATAAAACACCATAGCGCAAAGAAAAGTATGCGTTATTACGCGAGAATGTACTGGTATGCAAAGTGAGGTAAAGCTGAATGCAATGGTTCATATGTATGAACTATAATTACTAAATAACATAAACATGACTGCGTGAGAATACATGCATGAATACATAACTATAACTGAAGTTATAAGGATTCTAAATATTGAGTTTACTAATAACATGGATTACTAATAAGTGATATAACTGATATACTATTTACTGAGTGACTGTGTATGACAGTTTTATTTCTGATGGAACTAGCTGAGTTCCGTACTGAGCTGGGTGACGGTATCTGACAGTCCTGAAATCTGTAGAACTATATGAGTTCTTTAATGAAGAATGAGACTGAGACTGTGGGAGGTAATCATCTATCCGACATGCCCCTTTTCTGAATAGATTCGGGGTCCAACCTATAACCTCAGTTAGAAGGGTGTCAGTACCATGCCACGGGTAAAGACACTGAAGAGATACCCTCATATGGTAGGTTCTCAAATAAGAATGGTGGGACCCTCAACTAATAGGTTAAGCTACCTCATCAACTCTCAACTAACAGGTTTTGATGTCTCAACCTACGCTGGCTACGTAGTTCTAGAACGCAAGGACTGCTTCTAAGGATCACACCCTCTGCTGACAGGTGATCCCTCATCCTTGGGTTCACTCGGTGCTAAATCTTACTCCCAACTGAAGAGACACTGAACTGAGTATACTGGACTGAGTTAATTGAGATTACTGAGTTTCCCTAAGTTCTGTAACTGACTGAGTTCTAAAACTGACTAAGAGTACTGCTGATCGTGATAAGACTGAGATTGCTCTGTAACTGACACTGGCTCTAGGCACACAACTAAATTTTTAGGTATTAAATACCTCCAAGACTCTATAGCATAAATATTAATAGGACATGGCACTTCTAAAACACATGACCATAGTCAACAATTTGTAATACAATCATTGATGGATTTCATGAAGCACTTAATAATCATAATCTTGTATATGAATAGGAATGCATTCTAAAATATCACAATTTCACAATTCTAATCTCATGAGAATTCCATTAAAGAACTACAAGGCATAGCTTTAGCAAGGGAGTCATTTTAAACATGAGAGTATTCACCATTTAGGTCACAATTGAGTCATAATGCACAATTTTGCTCATTTAGGCATTTTGACGAACACATAGGATGCATAACTTTAGGCTTACGCATGAACATTAAATCAATATATCAAGATTACATTAGTCAACTAAATTCATATATTTCAACCCACATGCTAACATAATTTCATAAAACACATTAAAGATTCCAAGTTGGTAATCATACAACACATCAACATGGATTTAATTCACCCTACAACATGAAAATCATAATTCAACTTTCTGAAAGAAGTCTTGAACTCCAAGGGTGGAAGGAACCCTTGGATGAACACTTTACATACCTTGGTTGATAATTTCTTGAAGATTAATGAAGAAAATCTTGAGTTCTTGATTTGAAATTAATCACCTAGGATTTTTCTTGTTCTTGAGCAATTGTGAAATAATGAATATAATTAGCCAAAAGATGGCTAAATTTTATGTTATGAGGGCTGAAGGTTGGGGGATAAAGACCTAATTATCCTTAAGGACACGTCTTTAAAAGGCAAAAAAACATGTCCAGCGACGCTACAGACGACACGACGCGTCGAGGGTACCAACATAGTAATTGATGCGACACACCGACATCGCATCGGTTCACTGGAAATTACCTTGACCTGAAGAAAAATTTACCTATCGATGAGATGAACAACGTGATGTGCCAACATCGCATCGGCTCACTATCTTAGTCAATCGAACATGGTCTAAATGAGGTTCGAAAAATCCAAAATTTGTTTGGAAATATCTATTGACCTTTTTTATCATGAATTAATTAAGATACAGGCACTTAAAGGACTTTAAGGTCATGAAATGAGATTGCCAACTTTCGAAGGCTAAAAATAGAATAAGTCTAAAAACTTAGCTAGGATTTTTTAAGTCCAGACCCCTTAACAAGCTTAAAGGACTGAATTAAGCTAGAAATTTTGTAGGGTCTTATAATATCTCCCCCTTGGGAACATTCATCCTCGAATAAAACTGAATAAACTGAGAGTACTAGTAGGATGAATCTACTTACTGGACATGAATATCTGGGACATGACTGTAGGACTGATCTTATTGACATGCTGAATTTCCTACCGAACATGCATATCTGATGCATGAACACATGACTGGGCTAATTCATAAATGCGTAACTGAGAGTACTGATAAGATGATCATGCATATTTGATGCATGAATACATGACTAAACTGACTCATGAATATGTGACTGAATAAACAATTGTAAGTAATACCAAGTTCGAAATGGAAAACTGAGCATGAAACAGAATAAGCTTAAGGAAAGTCATTACCTTAGGCTGAGTCTAGATTAGTGGAGAAAAGGTGAGGATACTTGGTCTGCATGTCTACTTCTGCTTCCCAAATAGCTTCCTCGACGGACTGATTGTGCCAAAGAACTTTGACTAAAGGGACTTTTTTGTTCCTCAGTCTGCGAGTCTGATAGTCAAGGATTTCGATAGGAATCTCTTCAAAAGAGAGGTTTTTATGAATATCTAGGCCCTTTGTAGGTACTACGACTGTTGGATCACCTATGAATTTATTAAGCAAGGAGACGTGGAACACTGGGTAGACTGAAGATAGATCTGAAGGCAATTCGAGCTCATAAGCTACTTTGCCAAAGCGACTGAGAATTTTGAAGGGACCGACATATCGGGGACTGAGCTTTCTCTTCTTGCTGAACCTCTTCACTCCCTTTATGGGAGAGATTTTCAGATACATATAGTCACCAATATCGAAACCGAGATCTTTTTTACGTATATTATTGTACGACTTCTGTCGGATCTGAGCTGTGTTGAGCCTTTCCCTGATCAACTGAACTTTATATTAGGTATCGAATACTAAGTTAGGCCCTACTACTGTGGCCTCCCCGACTTCAAACCAACCGATGGAAGATTTGCATCTCCTATGGTAGAGAGCTTTAAATAGAGTCATCTTAATGCTGTAATGATAGCTATTGTTGTATGAAAACTCAATCAAAGGCAAGTGGTCATCCTAACTACCTTTAAAATCTATTGCACACGCTCGCAGCATATCCTCCAAAGTCTAAATGGTCTTTTCAGCTTAACCATCTGTCTGCGGGTGAAAAGCTGTACTGAGGTTTACTCGGGTGACAAGACCCTTTGGATTGCTTTTCAAAAATAAGAGGTGAACTAGGTACCTCTATCTAAGACAATAGACAACGGAACACCATGCAAAATCTAACTAACTCTCTGATGTAGAGTTTGGCGTAATCCTTGGCTGAATAAGAGGTATGAACTGGAAGAAAGTGAGCTGATTTGGTCATTCTGTCTATAATGACCCAATTTGAATCATGCTTACGACGAGTACGAGGCAAACTCATCATAAATTCCATGTTCACTTCTTCCCACTTCCAAGTAGGAATACTAAACTCCTGCATGGACCCACTTGGCTTCTGATGCTCAATCTTAACCTACTGATATGTTGACCACTTAGCCACAAACTCTGTAATATCCCTCTTCATCCCACTCCACCAATAGATCTCCCGCAAGTTGTGGTACATCTTAGTGGCCCCTTATGAATCGAGTAACGCACACCATACGCTTCTGCAAGAATTTGTTGTCTTAAGTCGTCAACACCTGGCACACACAAATGACCCTAACAATGCAGAACACCATCTCCCCTTAGGAGAAAACCTTTACTTTCTGATCCTAGACTGATTTTTTTAACTTGACTAAACTGGGATCTTTATCTTGCTTTTCATTCACCTCAGAAACTAGAGATGATTCTGAACTACTCTACACCCATATACTACCTTCAGCTGAATTGACTAAGCGGATACCTAGTCGGGCTAACCGATGAACTTTCTGAGCTAACTTCTTTTTACTATCCTCAATATGAGCAACACGACCCATAGACAGTCTACTGAGAGCATCAACCACTACATTGTCCTTGTTTGGATTAGAAAGGACACGCATGTCATAATCTTTCAACAACTTCAACCACCTTCTTTGACGGAGGTTTAGCTCTTTCTGATAGAACATATACTAAAGGCTCTTATAGTCTATGAATACGTCAATATGCACCCCATACAAATAGTGCCTCCAAATCTTTAAGGCAAAGACCACTGCTGCTAACTTGAGATTATGAGTAGGATAATTTTTCTCATGAGGCTTAAGCTGTCTGGAGGCATAGGCTGTGACCTTACCATATTGTATGAAGAAACAACCCAAACCTCCAGTAGAGGCATCGCAGTATACAACAAATCCATCTGAACCATCTGGTAAAGCCAATATGTCCAAGTATTACTTGAACACATGGTTCATCAAGTCCAAAGGACATAACTAAAAATTTAAAGTGACCATACCGAGTTTGAAAGGTTGTTTTTAAAATGGCACATTCTCTAACTTTGAGCTAATGATAGCCTGATCTAAGGTCTATCTTAGAAAAGTAACTAGCACCCTGAAGTTGGTCAAACAAGTCATCGATTTTGGGAAATTTATACTTGTTCTTGACTGTGACCTAATTGAGTTGACGGTAGTCTATGCACATTCTGAGAGAACTGTCTTTCTTATGTATAAACAAGATCGGTGCGCCCCACGGGGACACACTGGGCTTGATGAATCCATTATCTAAGATATTCTTTAATTGTTCTTTTAATTCTCTGAGTCCTGCTAGTGCCATTTTGTATGGAGGAATAGATATGGGATGAGTATCTGGAAGAAGGTCTATTCTGAAATCAATTTCCCTTTCGGGAGGAACTCCAAAAAGATTTTCGAGAAAAATATTTGAGTATTCATTCACTACTGGGACTGATTCAAGACTGGGAATTTCTGAATTATAGTCTCTAACTCACGCGGGGTGAAAGACACATCTCTTAGAAATTATTTTTCTCGCCCTTGGGTAAGAGATAAGCTGACCCCTGAATGCGGAACTTCTACCCCTCCACTCTAGGATGGGTTCATTCAGAAATTAAAATTGAACAATTCTATTTCTGTAGTCGGCTATGGCATAGTAGGAATGAAGTCAATGCATACCGAGAATGACATCAAAGTTAGTCATCTCTAATTCGACTAAGTATGCTGAAGTGAATTTTTGAGATATCATAACCGGACAGTTCCTATATACCTGTCGAGCTATGATGAATTTACCCACTGGGGTAGAAACTGAGAAAGGATCTGCTAGAATTTTGGGACTGACTCCTAAATCAACTGCTATATAAGGAGTAAAAAAAGACAAGAAAGCTCCTAGATCTAGCAAAGCATACACATGTATATGAAAGATCTGTAACATACTAGTGACCATATCAGGCGAACTTTCCTGATCCTGTCGGGACTAAGAGCATAAATTCTATTTGGGTGTTGCCCACTGGTGGCACTAGATGAGGCACCCTGCTGATTCGGTCGATCGGACTGAGCTGGAGGACGGTTATGCTAACCTTGAGAACCTGACTGGGAACAATCTCTGACTCTGTGGCCTAGCTTGCCATATCCGAAACAAATATCACTGCCAGGTTTCCAAATACCCTAATGGTTCTCGCCACAAGTCTGATAAAGAGGATTAGTTCAAGAACTGCTGATACTACCCTGAGACTTAGAGCATGGCGCCCTATCTCTATTGCCGTCTCTGAACTTTGGCACTGGAGCACTAGCTGAGGATGGAGTTGAAATTGAAGATTTAGGATAAAACTGAGAATGATTTCCACTCTCTGACTTAGGCTGATTGAAATTAAAGCTACGTGTTCTAGCTCTCTTATTCTGCTTTTCTCTCTCTTTATTCTTTTGTGCCTCTATCTGCTGAGTATGGATCATGAGCTTAGCCAAGTCTATCTCATTAATTAATATTATGGTCCTGTACTCTTTGACCATACTATCATTCACTCCATACACAAACTTACTCATTTGGGATCTGCTATCAGCTACCACATGAAGAGCATATCTAGCTAATTGAGTAAACTTGAGAGAATACTCTTTCATTATCATGTTTTCCTGCCTAAGGTTGATAAACTCTAACTCCTTAACTTCTCTCAACTCTAGGGGGGAAAATCTATCTATAAAAGTAGTGGCAAACTCCTCCCATTCAATGGCCCTGCATCTGCGATGCTCTCTGCCTTTCACTATTTGAACTAAGTGTGAGCCACATGTTGCAACTAATATATAACTAGCTCAACGCTCTCACTAGCTGTCACTCCCAAAATGTTTGTAATCTTCTACACCTGATCAAGATACTCCTGAGGGTCTTCATCTGACTTAGACCAGGTAAAAGAAGGAGGATTTATTAGGGTGAAGTCCCAAATCCTGGCTGCAGTAGAATTAACCACTGGATTGGTCAGAAAGACAACTGGGCGTTCATTCTTGGCAGCAATTGAATTGGGTAAAGTAGTGAATACAACTCTAAATTCTGTATGAGAGACGTGTTCATTCAGGAGATCTGCCTGAACAGGTTGAGGTGCTGACTAATTTTTAGTTCTCCTTCTGTTACCCTTCTTAGGAGGCATGCTCTGTAAACAAAAGAGAGAAATAGATTATATTGAGAGTTTAACTTGAGCTCATGCTCACTCGCACGAAATGAGTACTAAAAGAAGGAAAATTATTCCTAAAATATCCCATAGCTTCTTGTCCATAAGTATGGTGCGCTACACACCCATGCACAAGACTATACTAAATATGACTTTTAAACTTCCTAGGACTCTATTGAACTTTAGGATCTTATACCAAGTTTGTAACACCCCAAGTCTGGTACCCTGGATTCTAGAAGGTGCTAACAATCTCGAAGGATCACTAGCTAACCCATGACTGGTACCTGCTGTGAGCTCTGCATAATAGTAATACTATAAGACCAATATAACTAAGATAAATGCAGAAATCTACCATAAGGTTCAAAACTGAATAATACTGAATAAATTAATATTTGAACAAGGTATAACAATACCCAAAACAGAAAAAAATTGTATGAATTACTCTAGTTTGAAAAGTCTCTAAACTGAACTGTCTGAATAAGGAGTTGATGGGATAATTAACCAACTAACTCCATCTACTGAAATATTGAATCTAATGAGAAAATAAAATAAAAGAATATCCTCAATGATGAGGACTCACTGCTAGTCTACTGCTGCTGGCTGAATGTCTGAACCGTTAAGAATGTTCTGGGACCCGTACGTCTAACCTATGGTATAAAACACTATAACGCAAAGAAAAATATACGTCATTACGTGTGAATGTACTGATACATAAAGTAAGGTAAGGTTGAATGCAAGGGTTCATATGCATGAACTATAACTAACTAAATAACATGAACATGACAGCGTTAGAATACATGCATGAATATATAACTGTAACTGAAGTCATAAGGATTCTGAATACTGAGTTTACTAATAACATGGATTACTGATAACTGATAACTGATATACTATTTACTGAGTAATTGTGTCTAACAATCCTATTTCTGATGGAACTAGCTGAGTTTTGTATTGAGTTGGGTGACTATATCTGACAGTCCTGAAATTTGTAGAACTATTTGAGTTCTTCACTGAAAACTAAAACTGATACTGTGGGAGGTAATCATCTAACTGATATGCCCCTTTTATTAATAGATTTGGGGTCCAACCTGTAACCCAAATTGTAAGGGTGTCAGTATCGTACCACGGGTAAAGATACTGAAGAGATACCCTCATCTGGCAGGTTCTCAAATGAGAAAGGTGGGACCCTTAACTGACAGGTTAAGCCACCTCATTAACCCTTAACTAGTAGGTTTTGATGTCTCAACCTACACTGGCTACGTAGTTCTGGAGCGCAAGGACTGCTTCTAAGTATCACACCCTCTGTTGGCAGGTGAGCCCTTATCCTTGAGTTCACTCGGTGCTGAATCCTACTTCCAACTGAAGAGACACTGAACTGAGTATACTGGACTGAGTTCATTGAGATTACTGAGTTTGCCTGAGTTCTGTAACTGACTGAGTTCTAAAACTGACTGAGAGTTCTACTGATCGTGATAAGACTGAGATTGCTCTGTAACTGACACTGGCTCTAGGCACACAACTAAATTTTCGAGTATTAAATACCCCCAGGACTCGATAGCATGATTATTAATAGGATATGGCACTTCTAAAACACATAACCGTAGTCAACAATTTGTAATACAATCATTGAAGGATTTCATGAAGCACTTAATAATCATAATCTTGTACATGAATAGGAATGCATTCTAAAATATCAGATTTTCACAATTCTAATCTCATGAGCATTCCATCAAACAACTACAAGGCATAGCTTTAGCAAGGGAGTCATTTTAAACATGAGAGTATAACATGGATTCACTATTTAGGTCACAATTGAGTCATAATGCACAATTTTGCTCATTTAGGCATTTTGACAAACACATAGGATGCATAACTTTAGGCTTAGGCATGAACATTAAATCAATACATCATGATTACATTAATCAACTAAATTCATAGATTTCAACCCATATGCTAGCATAATTTCATAAAAGACATTAAAGATTCCAACTTGGAAATCATACAACACATCAACATGGATTTAATTCGCCCCACAACATGAAAATCATAATTCAACTTTTTGAAAGATGATTCTTGAACTCCAAGGGTGGAAGGAACCCTTGGATGAACCCTTTACATACCTTGGTTGATAATTTTTTGAAGATTAATGGAGAAACTCTTGAGTTTTTTATTTGAAATTAATCATCTAGGTTTTTTCTTGTTCCTGAGCAATTGTGAAATAATGAATATAATTAGCCAAAAGAGGGCTAAATTTCATGTTATGAGGGCTGAAGGTTGGGGGGAAAATACCTAATTATCCTAAAGGACGAGGCTTTAAAAGGCAGAAAAACGTGCCCAGAGACGCTACAAACGACGCGACGCGTCGAGGGTACCAACGCGATGCACTGATATTGCGTTGGTTCACTGGAAATTATGTTGAGCTGAGGAAAATTTTGCCTGTCGATACGATGGATGACATGACGCGCCAACATCGCATCGACTCACTATTTTAGTCAATTACAAACATGGTCTAAATGAGGTCCAAAAAATTCAAAACTTGTTCAAGATCATTTATTGACCTTCTTGATCATGAATTAATTAAGATATAGGAACTTAAAGGACTTTAAGGTCGCAAAATAAGATTTCCAACTTTTGAAGGCTAAAAATAGACTAAGTCTGAAAACTTAGCTTGGATTTTCTAAGTGTAGGACCCCTTAACAAGATTAAAGGACTGAATTAAGCTAGAAATTTTGTGGGGTCTTACAATAGAGGAAAGCATACAACATCAAAAGTCAAGAGCCTTATGAAAAAAATTAGGCGACTTGGGTACAAAATACTTCATTGCTGGTATTAAAGAGAGACGACACAAAGATCAAATTATTGAACTCACTATTGATGATGGGGAAAAATTTGTGGAACCTATAACTGTTAATGAAGAAATAATCTCCTTCTACAAATCCCTTATGGGTACAACAACTATTCACACTACTGCAGTCAATAAAAATGTTATGAAAAGAAGTCCAACTTTAAGTCATGCCCAACAATTAGCCTTATGTGCTGAAGTGACAGATAAAGAAATTTATGGTGGTTTACACTCAATTGGCGACGAGAAGGAACCCAGAGTAGATGGATATAAAGCAAAATTTTTCAAAAAAAGCTTGGCAGGTGATCCAAAGTGATATGAATAAAGCTGTGAAAGAATTTTTTTCCATTAGAAAATTATATAAGCCAGTAAATTGTACCACAGTAACCTTATTACCAAAGGTGCCCAATCCTAAAAATATTAAATAATACCGGCCCATAGCATGTTGCTCTATTGTGTATAAGTTAATAGCTAAGGTGCTTCCTAATAAAATCCATAATGTGGTAGCATCTGTGGTCTCAGAAACTCAAGTTGGCTTCATACCAGGTAGAAAGGTGACTGGCAATATCATAATTGCTCATGAGTTAGTGAAGTCTTATAGCAGGAAACATATATCACCAAGGTGTATGATCAAGGTGGACATTCAAAAAGCTTATGACATTGGAACTTCCTTGAGCAGGTAATGTCAGGATTAGTCTTTTCTGCTAAGTTTATTGGTTGGGTCATGCAATGTGTAACCATAATGACTTATTCTATCACGATTAATGGAGAACTAACAAGGCCCTTTAAAGCAGCAAGAGATCTCTGGCTAAGGGATCCCATATCCCCTTTCCTCTTTGCAATGGTAATGGAGTATTTAAGTAGAAATTTGATCGCATTAGAGGTGAATAAAGAATTTAATTATCATCCTCTCCGTGGAAGACTCAAGATCACACATTTGAGCATTGCGGACGATTTACTTTTGTTCTCTAGAGGTGATCTCGCATCAATTACATTGTTACAGGAAAAGTTTATCACCTTCACTGTTGCTTCTGGGCTATAAGCTAAATTATCCAAGAGTGCGTTGTATTTTGGAGGTATTTCAGAAGTAGAAAAGAATCAAATCCAATTGAAGTTAGGATATAGATCTGGAGAACCTTCCTTTAAATACCTGCGAGTTCCTCTCTCCATGAAGAAACTCACTATCATGCAATGGCAGTCTTTGATTGGTCAAATTATTGCAAAAATATCTTCATGGATAGTTAAGAAGTTATCATACGCTGGGAGAGTACAACTCGTTAGATCAGTGCTTTTTGGAGTTCAAGCTTACTGTGCACAACTGCTAGTGATACCTGCTAAGTGAAAGCAATTCAAGCTTACTGCAGGAGTTATATCTGGTCGAAGATAAATACCATAACTAAGAGAGCCCTTGTTGCTTGGGATAAAATGAGCACCCCAAAATCTGCTGGAGGTCTGAATTTATTGAACCTCAAATTATGGAACAAAGCAGACATTATTAAGATGTGTTGGGATGTGGCACAAAAACAAGATAAGTTATGGATTAAGTGGATTCATAGTTACTATATAAAGGGCCAAAGCATGGCAGTAGTAAGAGTTCCAAATTAGGCTTGTTGGATGGTAAGGAAGATTTTAGGGGCAAAGTCGCATCTACATGTTCTACATCAGGTCAGGCTAAGCAAAAGAAGTCTGATCAAACAAGCATATATTAAACTTTGGGGAAGTCTTCCCAAGGTAGAGTGGAAGGGAATAATATGTCGTAACTCAGCCAGACCTAAAGCCATCTTTACTACATGGTTACAACTCCATAACATATTGCTTACAATTGACAGACTCATGAAGTGAAAGTTACTTGTTCAACCCTTATGTGTTCTGTGCAAGCAAATGGACAAAATCAGAGATCACTTATTCTATGATTATGTGTTCAACCCTTATGTGTTCTGTGCAAGCAAATGGACAAAATTAGAGATCACTTATTCTATGATTGTGTGTATGCCAAGGCACTGTGGGGAAGACTAATGCAATAGTTAACTATTCCTAATCCCTCATTTAGTACATAGAGTTTAATGCTCCAATGGATAATACAAATGACAAAAGGGAGAACCAAGCAGGCTTAGGTGTTAAAACTACTCTACACGGAATACACCCATAAACTGTGGAGGCACTAGCAAAGAAGATAGCTTATGTGTGCTATGCGCGAGCTACTACCCAAGCCAGAGTAGTATTGGATAGATGCAAATTTTAATTGTTTTCTATTTTGTTAGTTACATGTTATGATACATAAGATGAGATAGCTAGATGAGTAATACTAGCTTTTCTTTGTAACTCAGCACTTTTTGATGATTAATAAAAATCTAATTACCAAAAAAAACAAATATAATATATATACAAAAACAAGCGCGAACTATAAAATGCAAATACAAATATAATTGTATCAACGAATACAAAAATATAAATGATGATCTGAATACAAATACGGTAAAAAATATTGTATTTTTATTATTATTCGTGACTTGTACTCGAGTAGCCATATTTTTTGAAAATACAATGAATATAAGATAGAAAAAAAAGGTAAAAAAAAAAATCAAAAAGAAAAAAGAACAAAAAGAATAAAACAGAAAGAAACAAAAATAGACGATAGAGATGGATAAATAAAAAGAAAGAAAAGAAAGAAACAAAAAAAGAAAAAAAAAGAAAAAACACGAAAAAGGAAAAAATACAAAAAATGAAAAAAAGAATCGAAAAAGAAAAAAGAAAGCGAAAATAGGAAAAAAATCAAAAAATTAAAAATAAAAAATAAAAAAATGATGGTAAATACAAATACAATACGTGGTTATGATATCTCCGTCATCATCCATGGATTGTATTCGATGTAGTGATATTTTTAAAAAATAAAAAATATATAATTTGATTAATGTATTTATATTTTATATGAATACAGACTATTGAGTGAAAACGAATACAATGCATGTGAATCGAATACATCAACTATAAATGATAATATTGTAAAATGTGGCTATGAAAGGTGGATTTTGTGCCAAAACTATTGGTAACTGTGGGTCTTTCTTCGCAAAGAATCTTCACGAAAAATTTAGACATATACATAGGAAGTTCACTTATTTTATTCTAAATGTATGTTAAATGACAAGGGTAAATATGAAACAGTGATTTATTAACAATAAGATATGATGAATCTAAAATATATTAAGCAAAAAATTGTGTAATTTTTTTATAATGTCATGGACAGATCGATAATTTTCACTACATATTCACAGCCAGGGACGAACCCACATTAGTTCAAGTGGGTTCAACTGAATGCTTCATCGAATTTATTATCATTTTACGTGTACTAATTCTCCGAACAAATTTATATATAATATAAATGAAGGTCATAGAGGAGGTGATGTGGCACCTCTCTATGACCTCCATTCATATTTTTCTTTTGTCTCCTTTTTTTGAATTTTTTCTAATTTTTTTAATTATTTTATTTTACAAAAAAATCATCTCAATAACTCACACATTTACATCTTCATAAATTCTAATCTTAATTAATAGTAATAATATTCATAATTCTCATACCTTTCATGTTCATAATCCTATTCATAACTCTGATATCTTTCATGTTCATAACCCCCTATTATTGCATTTAAAATTACTCTCAATGGTATGTTAATATAAGAGCCTTAAAAAATCAGAGAAGAGAAATTATCACGATTCAATCTATTTCAAAAAGTTTCTCGTATGTGTAGTCTATAACTTTAGTATTACTTTGTTGGAGTACTATAAGGCTTTGTTGGAGTAACTTTCTTCTAGGCTACGTTGGACTGCAGAGGCAGATCCAGAATTTCAAATTTGTGGGTTCCCGATAAAATAAATAAAGCTGAAAAAAATTAAATAAAAAAAACTCCATAGAGGTTCAAACTCATGACCAAGAGCAGCATGGCATGCATTTCAAGTCTAAGACTCCTACCACTAATCTATTCCATTACTTTGTTATAGGTTCCTACTTGTTAATATTTAAACCAATTGAGAATTTTTCTAATATAATTATAAGCCTTATGGTAGTGGGTGGGGGTTCCCCAGAACCCCCACCTGCTACCGTAGATCCGCTCCTGTGTTGGAATAACTTTCTTTAACTATTTGTAGTTTATAATTAGTAGATTCTTTGTAGTCTTGTATTTTTTCTTGTTCTAATTTTATTAGAACTATTGTTGTAGATACTTTTGTTGTAGAAGATGATGAAGATTAACGCTATGAATTATTTTTCTTGTCCTCAACTCATTATGGATATGAGACATATTATATAACGATAAAGTTTATGAGGTAAGGTAATTAGAAAGAATCTTACTCGAGATACACTTTAAATTGCAACGTCATTTTAGTATTTTTTATTATTAATTTATAAACTTACAAGCTTCTTGCCAACAAATTTTCCCCCTTTCACGCTATTGATTTTTTCTCTTTTGCTCTTAAGTTCGGATCAACATACAAATATAATAGATTATTGAGATGATAATGCTCTAATTATCGCTACCAAAAAAAAAGAAATTATTTATATGTATGTGGCATTTCTTCCTTACAAATTGATCCCTCGGATGCCTCTGTAAGCTTTCCTCTTCAACTTATAATTATAACATTTTTTAAAAAATTTATTTGCTTAGTTAACTATTCTTGTATTTTTTTTTATTTTATATTTTTTATTGATAAAGTTCACTTTTTGTGTGTCAAGATTGTTTTCCTAACTAGAAACAGGGGAAGGAAGTCAATGTATACATGTGTGTCGCTTAAGGAAGTATGCATTTATCTTTCCGTAATCATGTGAATTAATAAACCTATTGATAAAATAGGAGACTATAAAATTAGTTTGTAATTTTGTACTATATTTCATTCATAAGGAAGTGTTCATTATTATGTAAAAATTCATAAGAAAATGTATTAAAAAGGGACAATTTGGTGCATAACCTTTCGCTATGCGGGGGACGGAGATTTGAGAAAAGACTGGAGCACAAAAGTCTATTATACACAATTTTAACATGCTTTGTAAAATTAATCCATGTAACATTAGTTTGTAATTTTTCTATATACTATATTTCAATTCATAAGTGAATATTTACTGCTATATAAAATTACTGTCGTCCTCAAATTTTTTACATTTTTATAGATTATTATTGCACTCTATTGATTTGAGCATTTCGATATATATATATATACACACACACAAAAAAAAAGTTATTGACCTCGTCTCTTTGTTTTCTTCCATCTTCTCTAGACCTTAAAACTTGAATTTGTTGAACAAAGTTTTTTTTTTATTGGATACTAACTTTAAAAATGATTGAAAATTTTATCAATTTTTTTGTCATATTGAAATGCTTTTAACGACTGCGCGAAGCGCAGATCAATTCACTAATATATATATATACAAAGAACCGATTGAACTCAATGAAAAGGTGTAGCTCAATGGTAGAAGTGTGTTTGATTACACAAAAGATCGTGGGATTGAAACTTATTGCCGAGGGCTAATCTATTTTACTTTCTGTTTTTGTAGACTAGTTATGGGTCCATATATTAATTATTACGAATTATTAGTTCAGTTTTCTTTTAAGTTTATTATTTGAAATTGATTTAAATTATTAATAATTAGTTAGGTTAATGCATTAGCTTACTTGTTATCATGCTTAATTTAAATTATTTTTTAGTATACAAAATTGTGTATTTTTTCTTCTTTCTTGGTACACCCAATTAGGTTATTTTTTTCCGTTCTTCTTGATACACCCAATTAAATTAGTGTGTCTTTGTTATTTTCTTGTATTATTTATGATTTTTTAGAATTGCTATATTTTTAGTATTATTTATGAGATTAATACTCAACATTTTATATTGAAGATATGCGGAAAATTTTAACTTTATAATTAGTAGTTAAATTTGATATAGTATTTGTTAGTAAATTATAGTATTTTGTTTATTTACTTTTTTCCTTTTAAATTGAACACCACCTCAAAACAATATTTTCAAAGATATTAGGGAAATATAAGTTTTCATAGTATACACACACTTCGTTTATTTTAGAATAAGATATCACCTCAAAATAAATTTTCTAAGTGTATTATGAAAATGGAAAAAATTGATAATTATTATTATTGATTATCGGTTCATTGTAACTTGCATCCACCAGGGGCGGAGCTACAACTGAACCCCCTTCGACAAAAAAAATATACTATTATACATAGTTAAAATTATTTTTTATGTATATACAGTAGATGTTGAACCCCATTCGATTAGTTCGTATGCTTACTTTTCAACCTCCTTAACGAAAATCTGGCTCTGCCACTGGCATCTACGTGAACAAAATCTTGGATCCGTCATTGTTCACAGGAGGCCGGGAACCTAGTAATTTACTTATATTTTATATACACATTTAAAAAAAAATCTAAATATTTGACTATCAACGATATTATTCTTGAAATTATTATCAAAACGCACAAAATAAAAATCTTAAATCTGTTTCTGGATACTACAAAGTCATTATCAACACAAATAATTTTATCAATCGGGTTTTCAGTCTACCGTATGCATATAGAGATGCATGGATCTTATAAAAAAAGACCACATTTATTGATTAAGCGACATCGTATATCATTTAATAGAGCACACTTAATTACTTTCATGAAATAGTAGTAAACTGAAGGAAAGGTGTCTTTTAATTCTTGAATGAAGGATTGGTGACATTGACCAACTTAAAGGGTCAAACATTATTAGGAAACTTCATTAAGTTAATTATGGACTTGATTAACATTTCAAAACTTTCTAATCTTTTCAAAAATATAAATCAACTCACACCCCTCTACAATCCAAATCAACCAGTCTCTCTTCTCTCTCTCTCTCTCTCGACAGCTTCTCTCAACTCTCTCCCAATCAACAGTTCTGCAAAATTCTCCCTTCAATCTCCGATGACTTCAACCTCCAACAAAATATAGTCAGAAAAGTTTTCTTTTGACTTTCAACCGTCAATCGACGTGAAGACTTCTCTGGTGACAATAACTTTGAGTTCTTTGTCGTCCCATTTCCTTTTTCACTGATAAAAAATTATGAAGAAACAGAGGAACTTGAGCCAACTACTCTTCTAGTATTGAAATGTGGACTAAATAAAATCCTAATTTCTAGCATTTCTGCTTCTTGTTGTCGTACTGTTGATTTAGATTTGTTGGTGATTTTTGTTCATAGTTGATGTTTTTAGTGCGTGTGATGTGTTGGTGTTGCTGGGTTGATTTGTTGTTTGTCTTGGTAAAAATGGTGTTGCAACAGATGAAACATCTGATGCAATAGATGAAATATTTGATATGATAGATGAAGACATCTGATGCAACAAATGAAAATATCTGATGCAATTATGAAAATCTGATACAACAAATAAATAATCTAACAGATCATTCATATGTTACGACAGACGACTCTTCTATTTGAAAGAAATCTAAACAATATTGATCCAACAGATAAGTCATTTTGCAACAGATGAGTGATATGTTTCAACAGTTCAATGATCTATTTTTATTGTCTTCAACTGTTTACTCATCCGTTGCAATAGGTCAGTTATATGTTGCAACAGATAACATACCTGCTGCAATAGATTAGTGATCTATTTTTATGATTTTCAATGAATTACTCATTCGTTACAACAGGTCAGTTATATGCTGCAACAGATAACATACCTGGTGCAAAATATTAGTGATCTATTTTTATAGTTTCCAACAGATTACTCATCTGTTGCAATAGGTTGGTTATATATTACAATAGATAAACTAACTGGTGTAATAGATTAGTGATTTGTTTTATGACTTCCAATGGATTACTCATTCATTAAAACAGGTTGGTTATATGTTGGAACAGATAAACTACCTGGTCCAACAGATTAGTGATCTATTTTTACTATTTCCAACAGATTACTCATCCTTGCAATAGGTTGGTTATACATTGCAACAGATAAACTACCTGGTTCAACAGATTAGTGATCTCTTTTTATGGTTTCTAACGATTTACTTATTCATTGCAATAGGTCGGTTATATGTTGCATCAAATAAAATACCTTGTGTAATAGATTAGTGATCTGTTTTATCATTTTCAATGCTTTACTCATTCGTTGCAATAGGTCGATTATATGTTGCAAAAGATAACATACCTGGTGCAACAGATGTGTGGTTTGTTGGAACTATTATTTTACCATTGTGCATGTTAGATTTATTGTTATCCTTTTTTAATGATGCATTAATCAATTATAATCTATTTTATGTTCCTGTTAATTTTAGATAATATGGATCCTAAAAGAAAAGAAATCGAATCAAGTCCAAGTAAAGGAACCAGTGCAGCAGCTCGGCTATATCCACCACTCTATGAGCTTGCTTTACAAGCGTTATCTCAATCAGGAGCAGAAAATAATAAACACAGGGAGGAGGAATGTCTCAAAAGAGATTATCCAAATGTTACTAGCCCTTCCGTCGAAATATTGGTCAAAACCTTCAGCATTGATTATTATCCTGTGAGAATGTAGTGCGATGGTGCCACAAATTTAACAGGTGATTTCATGGTTAAGTCAACCATGAAAAAATCTTTCGACACTTTCAGAAAAATACTTCGAGAACAAAAATTGGATGCTTATTTCAGGAAAAGCTGCTTTGGGCAATATCTTGATTTACCGGAGGACAACAATGCTCGTTTCCAGATGAAAATTATATACGATCTTCTCAAGCATAGGTTTATGTATGAAAACAAAGACAAGATGAGTGAGGTGTCGATAAATTACTGTGGCATGCCTATTTGTTTTGGTTGGAGGGAGTTTTCCATAGTTACCGGACTAAAATATTATCCTCCTTCTCCTTCTCAAGTTATACCTACTCTGACCCAAAAAAATACCCCACACACCCAAAAAAGACAAAGGAAATTTGAGTGATAGTGAGGACCTGGTGTCCATTGTTGGTCCAAGCTTCAAAAATAAAAATTTGATAGAAGCGTTGAAAGGTAAATGACTCTCAAAGAAGCACAATCAATCATTGTGCTTGGTTTAGTTTGTACATAATATTTTTTGGGTGAGAGACGTTAACAACAACGTAAGTACCAATTTAATAAATCTTTTCGAGGATCTTGAGAAATTTAAGAGATATCCTTGGTATTATGAAAGCTTCAAAATGACTATCCAATATTTGTAAGACCCCACAAAATTTTGTCGTAGTCTGAGCCTTAGAGCGTGTTCAGTGGAGTGTAAATCCGTCCTAAAAAGGTTGAGAAGTGTTTTCTCAAGTGATAAATATTTTAAATCATGTAAAATTTCCCTAAATTGACTTTTTGTCATGTAGGGCATTGAATAAGCTTTCCCTCGATACTAATTTCGTCAAAATCCGGCATCGGATGAGGAAGTTATGGCCGTTTTACTGAAACCAGTCAGAACCGCCCAGGTGCGACGGCCAGGCTGACGGAACGTCGAGCTTGCGATGGACCGTCGCCCAGCCCATCGCAACTAAGGCAGTGACTCCTTTTTTTCGCCCAAGTGGGACGGCCAGGACGACGGACCGTCGCTGCTGAGGCAGTGTGGCCTCATCCTGGCCAACGTGCGACGGATGATCCGATGGACCATCGCCGAGACCATCGTATCGAGGCAGTGTGTTCTTTTTTTTACCAATGTGCGATGGATGATCCAACGGACTATCAGACTAAGCGACGGACTGTCGCTTCGACCGTCGTAGCCCCCGTTCAACATTTTTAGCTCATTTTTAAAAGGACTTTTTGGTCTTTTTCCACTCTTTTCAGCCCTGATTTATACCTGATCAAGGCTTACAACTTCATTTCTCCTGTTCAACATCAAAATCTAGGGGTTTTACAAAATCAAAACTCTTCTTTCTTCTTCAAGAAAAATCAAGAGAAATCAAGAAATCAAGAATCTCTCCAAGAGCCTTCAATAAAGAGTTTCCCTAAGACATGCATATGTTGATTCTTGGGTCCCTTTCATCTAAGACGCTCAAGAACCCTTTTCTATATTTCAAAGATTCTTATGTATATGAGTTTTCAAGATTCATGTGAATTGAAATTGGAGTTCATGCTATTATTGAGTTTTAATTTATGTTTTGTTTACAAGGTTTTCAAGCTTTGACCCTAGAATGTGATATTCATTTGATGTCCATGATAAACCCTTTTCAAGGTTCTTGTTAAGTGATGTGTCCATGTCAATTAAGTGTAGGAGTTGTTGAATAAGCAAAGCATGCTCCCCATATATTTGATAAAATGCTTATGTGAAAGAATTAGAGCCATTATAACATGTTGACTAGAAATCTCCAATTGTGTGCAAGCCCATGCATGCCAAGTGTTTGTTGAAAAGCCTCAGTGAGTGAATTATGGCATGATAGCATGAAATTCCCCAATTATGTGCTCTTTAATACATGCTAAGACTTTAATACATGCTAAGTATGTGATGCAAGACCTTGTTGAATGGAGTATGAGCCAATAGCATGTCTCCCTATATTATCACATGTTTATGATTCCTAAGTGTTTGAAGAAATGCTTTAATGATTGTAATGGTGAATGAATGTCCATGGTCATAAATGGTTATGTTTTACTTTTACGTTATCGGGTCCTGGGGGTATTTATACCCAAAAAATTAGTTGCAGTCTAGAGCCCACATCAGTTTTCTCAATAATCTCAATCAAGACACGATTCTCATAACTCAGTGAGTTATAGAACTCTGTACACTCAGACAGATACAGAACATAAAAAATCTCAGTATTCTCAATAATCTCAGTATCGCTACTATTCTAGCCTCAGTTCAGTACTCAGCTCAGATCGAGTAGTATTTAAGTATTCAGTTTAGTCCGCAGTAGTATTCGAGTAATCTATCCCAAGCTTAGTATCATATAGTCAGATGACGAGATTCAGTAGTATTCCATCAGATACGAAATCAAGTGAATTCAACGTATCTCAGTCAGATCATTCGAGAAATATGATCAGTAACAGACTCAGTTCAGTCTAAGTTCAGTTATGAATCAGTTCAGAGTCTTTTAGTTGGAGTAGGAGCTAGCACTGAGTGAGTGCAAGGATGGCGGCTCTCCCGTTAGAGAGGAAAAGTCGTTAGGATCAATCCTTAAACTCTAGAACTGCTTAGCCAGCACAGGATGCAGGAGTCACCCATTAGAATAAGGCTTCACTATTATACTGCCTTAGGCTTGACTTTCTGTGAGGGTCACCCATTAGAAAGGCTTGACCAGAGTTGAGGTCTTTATCTGTGGCATGGTATTGACACCCTTCCAGCTGGGGTTACAGGTTGGACCCCACCAATTCAAATTTGGGGCATGTAAGTTAAGTGAGCACTTCTACAATTACAGTTTTTGTATCAATCTTAAGAGTAGAACTCAGAAATCAGGACTGTCATATACAGTCATCTATATCAGTAAGGAACTCAGATAGTTCCATTTGATTCATGGACCACCTCCTAGATAGGCATGGTCCCACATAAAGTTATTCAATATCAGTATTATCAAATTCAGAGATCATCCGTTAGATAGGCTTGATATCAGTCTCAGATTCAGTTGAGTAATCTCATTATCAGATCCAGAGATCACCCGTTAGATAGGCTTGATCTTATTCTCAAATTCAGTTAAGTAATCTCATTATCAGATCCAGAGATCGCCTGTTAGATAGGCTTGATCTTATTCTCAGATTTAGTTGAGGAATCTCATTATCAGATCCAGAGATCATCCATTAGATAGGCTTGATCTCAATCTCAAATTTAGTTGAGTAATCTCATTATCAGATCCAGAGATCACCCATTAGATAGGCTTGATCTTATTCTAAGATTCAGTTAAGTAATCTCATTATCAGATCCAGATATTACCCGTTAGACAGGCTTGATCTCGGTATCAAATCTAGTTAAGTAATCTTATTATCAGATCTAGAGATCACCCATTAGATAGGCTTGATCTTGTTCTCAGACTCAGTTGAGTATTCTCATTATCAGATTTAGAGATCTTTCGCTAGATAGGTTGGATCTCAGACATAATCATTTCTTATCATTGATAGTAGATTTGGGGATCATCCGTTAGAAAGGTTTGATCTCAGATTTAGTCAGTCGGGAGTATCAAGCTCAGAGTGCAGTTATTGATGTGAGTAGATTCAGTTAATTAGCTCCAGTAACATCAGTTTTCGAGATCACTCGCCAGAGAGGACTGATCTCAACTCCAGTACTCAGTTATCAATATCAGAAGATTCAGTTATTCAGTATCTCAGTATTAGTAGTGAGTTTAGATGTTAGTAAAGCAGTATCCGAGTTTCAGTAATTTGATTCACGATGATTTCAGTTATAGTTTATGCATTCATGCATGTGTTCTCATTCAGTACTCTCATGATTATTCAGTTAAGTAATTGCTCATGCATAAGCCCTTGTATTTAGCCTTACCTCATCTTCATATGCAGTATATTCCGATACTGACGTATTTGCACTATGGTATTTTATTTGACACCATAGATTCAGAGGCACGAGATCCAAAGTACCCTTAGCAGCTCAGTCCCAGTCAGCAACAGTAGATATAGTAGTAAGTCCACTTCATTCGAGGATAATCCATATTTTATTATCGCATTAGATTTAGATTATTTTCATTAGATGAAGTTAGTTGGGGGCATGTCCCATCAACTCCACAGTTCAGACACTTTAGAGGCTTTTCGGATAGATGTATCAGTATTCAGTTTTTAGTGTTGAGTATTTTAGATATTTTGAACCTTATGGCATGTTTCTGCATTTATTATCTATATTATGCAGTGCTCAAGTACAGTTATCAGTAAAGGGTTAGCTTGTGGTCCTTCAGGATCATGAGCATCTTGTGACATTTTGGTTCCAGAAAATCGGGTCGTTATAATATTTGTTGACTCCATTAACGCCAAAGACAGTTAACTTATATGGCTTTCCATGGGCCTTCATGGTAAATATTTCTTTTATCATGATATGATTCATTATTTTTTTATTCAATAATGCTTTTGATTTATTGGCATTGTGTTATAGGCTTTGGCATTTGAAGTCATTCTATATTTGAGACAACAAGTGAACTACCAGGAAGAAGTTTTTTGTCCTAGAATCCTGAGATAGTTGTCGGCCAAAATAGATAAAAATACAAAATTCCATGATATTTTCAACCCCCGAAGGAAGAAGTAAGTCCAATTCTAATCAAGTTTTTATTTTAATTAATGATTATTTTACATGATTTCATCATTATTCTAATATATGTACTGATTATTTTAGATTGTCCATCCGTGGCTTGTTTCGACCAACCGAGAGTTGAAGATGCCATTTCTCTTACTTTACGGTCTGTGCAAACTTTATCGTACCCTAAGGTCGTTGATGGAATAAAAATAAAATTATTTAAAGCAACAACCATCCGAAGAAAAATAATTTTGGAGGGTGGGCTTGTTGCTGTTGATGATGGTAGTGGTAGTGGTGCTGTTGTTCTGGCTAATGATGCTCCTCTTATAGTTTTTAAAACAAAAAGCCATTATGATTATGATTATACTAGTTGTACAGATTTTGTTCCAGATTTTTCCACATCTAGCGAATGCTCTGCATGCAAATGTCAAGACTGCAAGGCAAAACACGATAGAGTGATTAATGTTATTAATGCACTAACTTCTTGTGTAAGGAAAATGACATCTAAGAGAGGTGTCATTCTATCAAAGAGGATTTCATATCCATACACTCCACTAGAGATCAAGGCGGCTAAGAGGAGAAGGAAAAATACTTCCAAGGCATCATCAAGTATCAAAAAAAGTAAAATTGCAATGCCTCTGTCTTTGTCTTGCACTATTGTTCAGTGTGAAAGGGTCATAGGAGAGCAGCATGAGCCGAAGAAGGTGAATTTACATCATCTGTTCCAACAAACAAACAGGTACATATCTGTTTTAACAACTGATACATCTGCTGAAAATTATCAAATAGATATATACATCTGTTGCAACTATTGTCTAACCTGTTGCATCAGATGCGTTATCTGTTGCAACAGATGAGTCTTATGTTGCAATTAATGGGTCATCTATTCGAAATTATCGTACTGCTCTGATTTACCTATTCGAATTCATCCCAAAAAATTATCCATTTGCTGTAACATAAGGCTCATCTGTTGCAACAGATAGACAATTTATTGTATATCTGTAATTAGCATTCATAAATTTTGGCTTTCTAGGTGGATGTCACAGTAGAAACCACTGCTGAAGAGCATACTATCACAGTTGATAATCCATCAACTGCTTCCAAAGAAGAAGAAAAAGTAGAGCCTATGAGTTCGGGAGAACGAAAGAATTACCCGTTTGAAGGGTTTAAAATCTCGGACGAGGCTCCAAAAAAACTAACACAGTTAATCGACGACTATTCAGAATGGATTGTCGATGGGTTGTTAAAGCATCATGCCGACAGGTACGTAAATCAATTTTTAAAGATATTAATTTATATGATTCTTATTGGAAGAACGTGACATTAACACATATAAATCATCACATAGAAAACAAAATGACAAATGCTACAAAGTGAATGAATCGAGTCTCGATTTTGATATGTTCTACCTTATTGTTGTACATCCGAAATGAAAAATTGGTTCTATTTGATGTCACATCCCCAAACTTGCTGGAATGATGAGGTTTAAATGTCATACATATTACTATTAATTAATACTTTATTTAATTGTATCTGCGTATTAATTTTATTCACGTAATCCAAAATATTTGATTATATGCGCAGCACATCGATGTTATTTTTTACTACCTCCAAAATAAGGCCAAGTTGCAAACATAAGAATAATACAGATACACGACAGGCAATTATTTGTACAAAATTTACATCAATAATGCCTACGATAGGTATTGTTAACAACAACGGGAAGTTTCTCGAAATGATAAATGCTTAATCAATATCATCAAAGGTTTTAGCATTCCGGCTAGCTTACCTTGGCATTTGTTCGATGAATTGTACATCCCAATCAATTGTGGTGATGAATTCTATTGGGTGTTGGTTGTTGTCGTTCTAAAAAAGAGGCGTATCCGAGTTTATGACTCGATATCGCGAATGAGATGTTTTGGGCCGTCGTCTGAGATACAAAAGCTGGTCAAAATATTGCCTACTTACCTTGATATGAGTGGCTTTTTGGATCAAAAGGTTCATACTGATTGGTCGATAATTGAATCATACCGAGATAAAATGGGTAACCATTTGATGTACAATATGTTGAAGGAATTGCTCAACAAACCATTGGTATCCTGTAAGTAATTTTAAGTGTCATGATTTAGTTTTATTTCACAAATTTCACAATGGCTGAATGAATGACAAGATATGGATTATCTGTTTTTTTAAAATACAAGGATTGCGGTCATTTTGTTGTCATTTATGCTGAGTATTTAAGTGATGGATTACAAGTACCAAATGATGGACTTGATGTTGATTACTCCGCAAAAGATATGCTACTCTTTTATGGAAATACGAAAAAGCGAAAGCTCAGAAGCCATACGCAAGCGACATTAAAGATCCACGGTGACCAAAGCCAAATTTTATAGCACCGGATGAAGAACAACTTGTCCATATTAAGTAGGTCTTTATAGTTTGAGTCCATCAATGTAATAACCTATCCTTCTTGGTTTAACTTGTTGATTTATTTGTAGAGTAGATCATTTGTACCCATAATGATTTTTTTACTTTTCATTTATTTGTTGAGTTATTTCATGTAATTTTTGAAGGTTTGAACTTATTTTATGTTGTCTATGAATATAATTTAATCTGAGTTTTGAACATGTTAATTAAAATAGAATACTAGATTCAAATATCATAACAGATAATACATCTGTTGTAACAGGCGACATATCTTATCAAATAAAATTAGACATATGTTGCAACATGAGATACAACACGTAGGTCATCTGCTGGAAATTATATAACAGGTCTTCCTACTTTCTTGATTTTTTTCTAACAGATTACCTATCAGTTGCAACAGATAGTTATATGTAGGAACAAATTAGATATCTGTTGCAACAGCAGACTCAGAAATATCTATTAATGCAACAGATGACCAACCTATTCCAAAAGATAATCAATCTGTCACAACAGGTACTATATCTGTTACAACAGATATACTATCTGTTGCATTACAAAAATTCAACTTAGCCAGTATAAAAATTATTGCCACTACATGTAAAATAAAGTGGCTTGAAATGAAAAATTGTTATCGTGTTCGTATCCGTCTTTGTAGATATTCTTCTTTATACACAACCTCCAACTATTTAGTTAGTACCCCATAAGTCCAGATCCATTACATCTTTCCCACAATGGCATTGCACATACCGGTCATTTCTGTGCCGGTCAGCAAACACTTGATGTATGCAAGTGAGTACAACTCCCATGATTCACCAGTTTTATTTTTTGGGAGTTCAATGTTCTTATTTCGACCTTCAAAATCCCATAATTCATTCGTCAAGACTTCAGTCATCAAATGATCCATCAGTTTACTCTGCGTCAACAACTTGGGCAACAACTTTAAGAATGGTTGCATGTGGGCTAAAAATATATCATTGCTGAAGACAGGTAAGTTGCAGTCATAAACTTTAATCTTTCCCTCGTAGAGTAGTATCTCAACAGTGAGAAAATATTTGACTTCCACGTTCATAACTGCAAACATTCTCTTTGCCTTGGTCCAGCTCTTGCCGTATGGATATGGCCTCTTTTCTCTAACATATTTAATCACTTCTTCATTCCATTAGAACGTAGAAACTAACTTATCAAATTTTGGGCCACCGAAATCAGCTAGATTATGGAGATCAGTGTACCTATTCTTGAAATTATTGTAGAAGTTGAGGTCCATTATCTTATCGACATCATCATAAGCATCCGGTTACGCTAATTTTCTTCCCCGCATGAGTCAGAGAATTTCATCAACATACTGTATTATAAGAAGCTAATTTTTAAATAGGTTAGTAATTGTAAAGAATAAAAATACAGTGGAAAGAATCCAATGCAGAGGGTTCTCTGAATAAGTTCACAAATTACCCAGCCAACGCAAGTTATGCAATAGATGTGTATTATGTTGCAACAGAATACCAAGCTATTGCAACAAATTCCACATCTGCTGCATAGATTCTTCTTCATGGAGTAGATTAAAAGGCTAGGTTAGCAAAAGTAAACTTACAATTTCCTCGTACCACACACGAATATTTGTCATATTCGTGAAGTCTTTAGCGGTAAATGAATGCGTGGTGTATTTTTTTTTGAACCTTCATCCTGCCATTCACGATTTCTTATAGTTCCTTCTTCTTCTTCTTGCCAAGTGCCACGAATATTTCCACCTTCTTTAGCGGCCCCTGAAATTCAACAACTCTTGGAGCGGGAGGAGTTGTAATTTTTGTTGTTTTTAGAATGGAGAGAATTTATCTAATTTTTCTTCTCTTCCTCTTAACTGCCACTGTAGGAGTGCATGGCTCCCTCACTTCGTTGAATGGTATGATACCCCTCCTGGATTTTATCTCTCCGATAGCTTTAACAATAACCTCTAGCTTTTTAAGGAGTTTATCCTCTCTGTACTTACACACTTTGCATTTGCAATAAGAACATGAGGGTGAGAAGGGGTGAGAGGGACCAGTGTAAGGGTGGAAGAGATCGATGTACGGGTGAGAGGGACCTGTGCAAGGGGTGTTTTCAAAAGTATTTATTTTTTGCTAAGCACCAACATACTCATATCATGACTGGAAACAGCAGCAACAGTATTAGGATAACTGATACCATCACAAATAACTCCACTAGAACCCCCCAGAAGAAGCACCCAAATCTATTGCAGTTTGAGGTTGGTCGTGAAGAGCTTCAACATTAGGCTGACCTTGCCTAACTGCTCTTCTTATAGATGTTGCTCCAGCCAATTCCTTCTTTATTAACTCCACCATTGGGTCTTCTTTTATATCAACAAGACCCAGAGTAAGAAAAGAAGTCATTTCTAGCTCATCAATGGCAGGCACGATCCAAGGATGCACAACCTATAAAAAAGACAAGAGACATTTAAATCATATAGCAGTCAGTTGGATTACATAGATGTTAACACAACCAACTTATGTAACAGGTGATCTAGCTGCCGCAATAATTGATCTGTATGTCACAACAGATTGATAATATGTTGCATCAGATTGCACATCTGTTGCATAATTTGCATCAGATGGGTAATCTGTTGATTTGGGTTTAGTGAACTAGAGCAATAGATGGTTAATCTGTAGTAAAATATGGATTATCTGTCACAATAGATTACCCATATGTTGCACCAGTTGCAGTTGATGGGTAATCTGTTGCAACAGACGACCTATCTGTCACAACAGATGGAACATCTATTTCCATATTTTTCTTTGAGGCAAATTATTTTAGTTGAAAGAAGACGTACTGCATCATCTGTAGGGTTAAAGAGATCAACCTCCTTAATATATTTTTTGCTGCTCTTTGTTGCAACCAACCACCTAAGGATCCTTGGATGAGAAACCTTATTCGGGTAATCCTTGAATTGCTTTTGGAGGGGAGAAATGGCTTCACATGCCCAAGCCTAAAAAATTGTAAACAGGAAGCAAGCAAATAAAAGTCATAATAACTATATTCAATATAAATTAATGGATGAGTAAAAATAGTGATAAATTTTACAATGAAAGCCTAGGGAAAATCGTATAATGTGATCGTCTTTGGGGATAGCTTTGTCAGTAAATACTCGACAGTCAAGTAGTAGCTATCGTATCCATAGGGATAATCATTAAATTTCCCAAAATCATCATCAAGTGCCAACAAATCATGTTCTATGACTTTCTTGATGTCTCTTGCTAATAAAATGGAATGGACAAACTAAACTAAGCACAATTTCTCCCCGTAGTGCTTCGGTATGTTTTTATTCTCGAGATCCGCCATCAAATCCTCTCCTTTGTAACTAGGTCCAACAATGACCAACAACCCATATTTTTTTACCTTGCGTTTGTTGGACCCTTTATGGGGTGTTTCCTTGATGAGAGGTTCTTCTGGATGATCGCATCTCAAGCCCGTTGTTATGGTAAAATCTTTCAATCCAAAACAAACCAGCATACCACAGTAATTGATCTAGACTTCATCAATCTTTTTTCTGCCCTCCTTCGAATCTTAATCATCCCCTACATACTTGATTATGCGCTTGAGAAGACCATACCATGCTCATTAGAAAACGAAGAGTGCGGTCCTCAGACAGCTCGAGAAAGTATGCAAAGCAACTCTTCTTAAAAAGTCCATCTATGTTTTCATTCTTCATAATAATCCTAAGTTTGTCAAAAGGTTTCCCAAGCTGACATTTAAGTATAAGATCACCAAATACTGCATTAGGGCTATTCATCGGCATCGCAACTCGAAGCTTCTCAATACTAATGGTTTTGACAGAATCATGCCCGGATTTCGATATTATTTCATGCCCCATTGGTGAGAAGGAGTTATCACTTTCCTCAGCTTCATTTTTTCCTGACTGAGATTGTTCTGGAAGTTCCTCCGAATCTATCTGTACTCTAGCCTTTTTTGTTTGGTGATCAGAAGTTGATCCATTTTCTCCACTATCAGATTCTTTTCTTTTGGGAGACATCTTTTAACTACAAACAATAGAAAAAATAAAAAATACATTGCAATTTATGTCTGCATAATTTTTTTAAAAAAGGTAAGACAAATTTCAATAAATTATTCTACGCCACAATACAAAAAATTTACTCCAACGGATAACCCATCAGTTGTAACAGATGGGCAATTTGTTTGAAAACCTATTTAATATCTCCTAATAGACATTCTACCCATTGCAACAGATGGACTACTACCACCACAACCAATGCCACCAAGACCACCACCAATGCTACAATACCAGTACCAAGAGCACCGACACCACCACCAACAAAACAAATACCGATACCACCAATAACAGCCACCAACAACACCACAAACACAATACAATAATACCCTGACAGTCAACTAAATACTAAGATAAAAACTAGGGTTTTCTCAGATGCTTCCTACTTTTTAGCATCAAAACACAAAATTGCTAACCCATTCTCGAAGATAATACAACTAAAAGTCTTTTTTTTCATCATTAACTGAAAAGCCATAATTTTTAGAATAAAGAAAAAATGTAGAACTTTGCTCAAACACTGTTACCTGCAAAGATAGAGAAAATGATGGATACAAGTGAGAATAAAGTTGAAAAGAACAACGATGTGATCGAAAATGGGAAGAAAATTAATCTGTTTTGAAGGGTTGAGCAATATGTTGAGTAGTTGTTGTCCGTATTGTTGAGAGAGAGAGAGGAGCGAGAACTTGAGATTTGAAATAAGGAAAAGTTTTTCCAGCAAATGGATGATTTGTATGGGTTGATTTGTAATTTTGAAAAAGAATGACAAGTTTTAAAATTGCTAATTTGGTCTGAATTGATCTTCATTAAATTTTACAATTTCAAAAGATATAGTTTTTAAAATATTAAGTTAATAAGAACTCATTTCAACTCAGAGTGATCCATCGACGACTCGAGTTGGGATAAACGCAATACCAACACCATACAAATGCAACAACTCAATTGAAGTTGTTGTTGACCCTGTGAGCTCATTCATTTATCCCTAGTTCCACCTAAATTAATTTAGGTACTATTAATCTTAACATTAAGTTAATGAGAACTCATTTCAACTCAGAGTGATCGATCAACGACTCGAGTTGGGATGAACGCAATACCAATACCATGCAAATGCAACAACTCAATTGAAGTTGTTGCTGACTCTATGAGTTCATTCATTCTTCCATAGTTCCATCTAAATCAATTTAGGTACTATAAGTCTTAACATTAAGTTAATGAGAACTCATTTTAATTCAGAGTGATCGATCGACGACTCAGGTCGGGATGAACGTAATACCAACACCATACAAATGCAACAACTCAATTAGAGTTGTTATTGACCCCGTGAGCTCATTAATTCATTCATAGTTCCACCTAAATCAATTTAGGTACTATTAATCTTAACATTAAGTTAATGAGAACTCATTTCAACTCAGAGTGATCGATCGCCAACTCAGGTCGGGATGAACGCAATTCCAACACCATGCAAATGCAATGACTCAATTGAAGTTGTTGTTGACCCTGTGAGCTCATTCATTCATCCCTAGTTCCACCTAAATTAATTTAGGTACTATTAATCTTAACATTAAGTTAATGAGAACTCATTTCAATTCAGAGTGATCGATCAATAACTCGGGTTAGAATGAACGCAATACCAACACCATGCAAATACAATGACTCAATTAAATTTGTTGTTGACCCTGTGAGCTCTTCCATTCATACCTTGTTCCACCTAAATCAATTGCAATGAAATTTGTTGCAACAAACGAATGAGCTATTGGAAATTTTCAAACAGATAATCATATCTATTGAAATAGATGACATATCTAATTTAATTATCAAATAGACATTTGTATCTGTTGTGATAGATGACTAAGCTATTGGAAATTTTTAAATAGATATTGATATCTGTTGTAACAGATGACATATCTGATTTAGTTATCAAATGGATATTTGCATCTGTTGTCATAGATGACTGAGCTGTTGGAATTTTTCAAACAAATATTTATATTTGATGCAACAGATGACATATTTGTTTAAATTTTTTTTTTCTCTTTTAATTTTAAAGCAAGCTTCTTCTCGAGTAGATAAAGTAGTACTACTAAAGGCGGTAAAAAATATTTCTTAGATAACTCAAAAATCTCACTAAGTAGTCTTATTTTGTCTTTTCAATATCATCAATTTTCTTCCTCGCGCCCCTCAAACTACTAATGAATATTAATGAATGAATATTGAAACCCCTAATACTTTCTCTGTGTCATATTAGTTGCCCCCTATTGATTTGGCACACCCATTAAGAAAATATTAATTAGGGGTTTATTTTACCAAACTAGCCTTATTAATTATGCTTTGAAAATATAAATTTGAATAAATACGCTTTGTTTAGTCATTTAATATTAAGGGTAGTACATCTAGAATTTAGAATTATCTCATCTCTCCTTCATCCCTAAATTTATTTTATTCGTCTTTCATCTTTTTCTTTCTCTCCCCTTTAGGGTTATCACAACCTTTTTCCTCTCCTCTTTTTCATAAAGATCCTTTCGGATCTAAACCGATCCATATTTTAGATTCCTCGACTGAAATTTCTATTTTGATCCCCTTTTGATATTAAGGTATGATTCACTATTGCTCTTTCATTCTCGTCTTCTTCTTTGCAAGTTATTTACATCTATTTCTTTTATTTAATTACCATTTACCCATATCATATTTATTTAAAAAATTTGAAGAAACTTTTAATTGTTGAATAAACAAACCGATAATTTTTATTACAATATGCGAAAAAAGTCATCTATTGGGAAAAGTTTAAAAGCCTTGTTGGCAGTATCATTTTTTTGTATGTATGTTATTTGTTTTTGTGTTGTTGATGTTGTTGGTGGGATTGGCGTTGTTGGAACTTGTGGTGTGTTGTTGTTAATGGTGTTTGAACATAAGATGTTGCTTCTTTATTATTGATGATGTTGTTGGAATAAAAATTGTTATTTTTTTTGCTGTTAATGTTTTTTATTTATTGTTTCTTTGTAGTTTATGTTATTGTTGATATTGCAACTGACGGAGCAACCGTTGGAATAAATCAAACCACCAGCAAGGCTGGTTTGATGTATTCTAATAGACTCTATATCTGATGCAACAAAATTTACATATGTTACAATAGAATCCACATTTATAGCAACAGACTCCATATGCCTTTTATAGACTTTCGTTATGGCAAGCATTTCCGGCGATGGTGTAGACTTTTGCATAACGGATTTGTTGTCCTCTATGTGGGAGAAGAATGATCAGCAGAAAAGCTAAGATATTGAGATCATTTAATCTGTTCACTAACTCGGGCAAAGGTTTGGACATCTTGCCCCTCCATGCTTATCTTATGCATGCAAATGTGAAGAGTGCAAGGCAAAACATGATGGAGTGATTAATACTGTTAATTCATTATTTGCTAATGTAAATGAATTGATATCTAACATTAGTGTCATTCGATCAAAGAGGATTTTAGTTTCATTCACTCCATTAGAGATTAAGGATAAGAGAAGAAAGAAAGCAAATTCCAAGGCATTATCAAGTATCCAAAAAAGAAAAATTTCAGATCTGAAAAAAATGAGAAGATAATAGGGGAAGGAATAGGAAGGAAAAACTGAATGCTAGATTTAGTTCATCTTATGTCGTTATGTCGAGTTACTCCATCTAATTTTGAGAGCTTTTTCTTTTTTGGATAGTGAGGAAGGCAGAATCTCCCCATTATTAGCTAATACTGGAAACAAGACATCTGATGTTATTGAACCACCATACTGCCCTGTGAAGTTTGATAATCTAGAAGACGTCTTTGCTCGAGTTAGTCAATAGATTAAACGATCTCAATCACTTGGTTTTTCTGAACAGAACTGCTTGACACAACAAAAGCTGATATCAAGAGATTACTGATTATGTCTTCTCAAGACTTGCTTCTACTAGAAAACTATTCTGCATTGAGTACTGCACTATCCATATATGTTGTAGCGTCGGATTATTAGCCGAGAGAGCGCTTGCCTTGAAAACTCAAAAAGAACCTTCCATACCTCTCCTTGACCTTGCGTAGAGCTAAGAATGACCAAAAAGAGTATTATAAGAAAGCTGCCAAGTAAGCGGTCCTCGTTGACAAACTCACAAAAGATCAAGAGCTCTATATTGAGCTCAACGACCACAATGACAAACTTGAAGGCCAAATCAACAAGCTGGAAGCTAGCTTGAAGGATGCAAAGAAAAAAAGAAAAGCAATCCAAGAGCAAAAATTAAGTTTGCCAAGAATTATTTAGAAAAATCTAATGCTCTCGATGAAATTGAATAAACAGATGACTAGTAAGTTGCAACAGACGCGACATCTATTGGGAAAGCAAACTGATATATCCATCTGTTGCAACAAATTGTCAATATGTTATAAGTTATCTGACAGATAGAATATATTTTGCAACAGATTACCCATCTGTTAGATTTATTTTAAAGCAATTTTTTTTATTTTCAAAATACAATAAAAAAGATAAAATATTGTATTTAGATCTTTTTTTAATATACATATTCGAAAAGTCACCAGTTTTATTTAATTCAGGGATATGAACAGTCGTGGTTTTTTGTTTGACTAAGTCAAGTCACCCCTTCCAATTCAATCATTTTATAAATCGGTCCCTCCGGCCTTCTCTCACTCGTTCTTTCTACTACACTTACAATACAAATATGGCTGATCCAGATTCGTACAAGAAGATTCATAATGAGTCCTTACAAGAAGGAATAATTTGAATTTAGTATCAATAGCAAGAGATCAACTTAGGAGATGAGTTATCTGTTGGGTTTGTGAAATGAGTTGCATTTTGTTGTTCGAAACAGATTATTCATGTGTTGTAAAAGAATAATTATCTATTGCAACAGATATATATATATTCTATTGTAATAGATTACTTGTCTGTTGGAACAAATAACTAATCTGGTGCAACAAACTATTTATCTGTTGAAACAGATTACTAATCTGGTGTAACATATTACTAATCAGTTACAACGGAATATCCATCTATTCAATTCATATTACGGGCACCTAGAACCATAAACATGAATCCAACATGAGTCTTCTGTTGCAACAGATCATTTATCTGGTGACACAGATGATGGAGCTATTTAAACAGATTGCTCTTCTATTGCATTGGTTTTCGCGTGCTAGCTATTGTTGAAAAAACACCACACCAACAGTTACCCAGATGACAAATTCAACTAAAAAGTATAATTTGACTTACGAAAGTCTCCTCTCAAAAAAATGTCAATGTTGAAAGTGATGTACGAAATAAAATTTGACATAAGAAATTAGTCAAAGAGCAGCAGTTGCGGTAACAACAACAATAACAATGGTCAACAAGAAGAATATGAAGATGATAATGAAGTATAAGATGATGGTAATGAATTAGAAAATGATGAATAAAGCAGCAGCAACAATGAACAACAAATTTCGCGAAGAGAGAGAAAAATAACAACGGATGAATAGAGAGAAAAACACGCTTTTTTTCCTTTCGTTTCTCGTTATATTGACTAACATTTAGATCAAAGTGTAAATTTAAAAACTTGTGGGTTATTTTAAAATTTTCAAACTTTCTTAATCCATAATTAAGTAATTGTCACATTCACTCAATTATTAAGACTTATGTCACAGACAGTAGCCCAAACCCCCATGGAACTGGATTTGTGTTTATTAATTACTGACTTTTTGCTAAGCTCTAGCGTGAAAGACTCTGCAAAATCTGGTTTTTTTCTTTTTTTAATTTACCAGTGAATTTGTATGAACAAGTAGATTTACGATACATATCTTAATACTTAAATATTAAAAGAAATCACAGTGTTTTTTTGTGAAATCTAATATATTCTTTTAATTTTTCATAAAATAAATAAACATATATAAGTTTATAAATTCAACTATGTTATTCCAGAACTTAAAATATCTGAAAATCAAATTATAAGTTAAAACACTAAAAACATCACCAACACTTGAGAGAGAGAGAAAATATTATATACTGCAGTTGTGCAGCACAGCAACAAAAAGTTTAGAACAAAATTCTTAAATTATCTTTTGCATTTATTGCGTTATCAACTTATTAACTTTTACAAATAAACATACTTTGAGAAATCAATAAATAGATCTAAAATTTTCAGAATTTCTTTTGCATTTCATATACAAAACATAATAGATAGAGTAATTTGATAGAATTGAAGCTTACATGAAAACAAAAAAAATGTTACGAAAAGTAATCACAAAAAATATTCTATC
Source organism: Capsicum annuum (assembly GCF_002878395.1). Classification (NCBI taxonomy): domain Eukaryota; kingdom Viridiplantae; phylum Streptophyta; class Magnoliopsida; order Solanales; family Solanaceae; genus Capsicum; species Capsicum annuum. The sequence continues at coordinate 88,884,129 of NC_061120.1, read as the reverse complement.
CACACACACACAAAAAAAGTCATAAACCCCAACTTCACATTAATATTTTTAAGAATATTTATGATATATAAGAGTATTCTGTTCATCGATTTAATATGATGATATTGCTAATTATCAATTTCTTCTCGACTTGCCATTTTAATTCTATTATCTTGAAAGCTTCACCCACACCTCTAAAATACAAGGGTAATTTGTAAGTTTTTTCGTCTCTTTGTATTCAAAAAAAACTACCTGAAAGAGCAGAAAATTAAAAAAATTCACTAAATAAGAATTATACCATGTCTTGAGTCGAGGTCTATTGGAAACAACCTCTCTAACTCACCTCTAAGGTAGTTCTATGAGATTGCATACACTCGCTTTTCTCAGACTCCATTTGTGGGAATATAATGAGTATGTTGTTGTTGAAAAAAATTTATATCATGTCACTGCTTGGTTGCTTGGTTGCAATAGAGAAAGTGAGTTTACTTGCTTTGCTGCTCTAAAACATTATCAAATAGCACTCACAATAATTGAGATCTTCACTATGTTGCACAGGTTGAGAAATTGGAGATTGGTGATTGGTCTTTTTAGCGGTATAGTCCGTGTCAAAATTCTGAAATTTGAATAGGTGAGAACCCGCCATGGTACTTCTCCTGCATGGCTGCTGAAACATTTTTCTATCTAGAAAACATGGTGGTAGATAGAATCACTTTTAACCACTTTAAAGGACTTGAAATAATGAGTTTCTACTAAATGACTCATTTTTGTATTGCCTATATATGTACGATACTGTACTGTAACTGGTAAAGTTGTTGTCATGTGACCAGAAGGTCATGGGTTCAAGCATTGGAAACAGACTCCGGTAGAAATGCAAGGAAAGTCTGCGTACATACACCCTTGTGGTGGGGCCCTTCACCGGACACCGCGCATAGCGGTAGATTTAGTGCACCGGGCTCCCCTTTTTTTGTACTGTAACAATTAAACACCTGAAAATGGAGTTGGACAAGGGACTTTCTTCAGATAAAGGTATTTTTAGTCTATGCCAGTTATTTGCAACGTATGTTTCTTCTAGGAAGTAACCAGAGTCGTGGCACTTTACATGTGTGGCCCGGTTCTTCCCAAGCCATTTTCTATTTTTTTTTTAATTCAATTGTTAGACACTAAAAAATAGTCTGGGAAGAAAATCTTTCAACCGAAGTTCAATGAAAAAAGGTACTAAGAGTCAATAGATGTCAAAAGTAGGGTATGGAGCAAGGTACGACCAATTTTCCCTGTCAATGTACAGCTTACTGATTGGAGAAGAGGGGTATTCGACTTTGCGCTTTTATAAATAATAGGTAGTTACACCAACCGAGTAAGTTATTTAATGGCATAGGGGATTATTAGTATAGAATCTACTTCATATTTCCTGTAGCAATCATTTGCCATGAATATTGACTTAAGCATTATAGACACTCTTATTCTCACAATCAGAATATCCAAGAAGATCTTTACTTTGACATAATTTGTAGGCAGAACCGTACTTGACAGTGCGGTTATACCATTGCTGGACCACATTCCACACAGTGATACAGAGCTAAGTTTAAAAGTTTTGGAGATAAAAGAAGTTTTCCATAATTTGAATTGCTTGGAAATAAAGCTGAAGGTTCTATTTTCTCCCTCCTCTCTTCTCTCTGTGTGTCATCTATTATCTTCAGGAAGCATTGCAATTAATAACATATGTTTCTTCATGCTCGTCACGATGCTTTGTTGCAAACTTAACTGCGAACTCTTTGAGATGGACTGGGATACACCTGTTTTGGATTGTGATAGTAGCTTCATTCCACCTCTTGCTGAGCTTGTAATCTTTGCAGCACTTCAGCCTGTCTCTGGTAATTATTCAGTCTCCAAGTATATCTATGAATTATACATAAACGTCATGACATTTGATAGCTTCTGAATGGATTGGTAGCATGTCTCTGTTACAGGTCTAACTTGGCTCTATAAATAATTATACATTGAAACTCTAGGTTTGGAACAGTATGATTGCTATCTGTGTGTTTAGCTTCTGCAATACTTTTAGTAGTTGTTGTGTTCTGAAGTCTGTTAAGGTTTGTTAGTTATAAACATGTGAGCATGTAATTACTGTTTATTCAAAACTCAGCATTGTGCCAAATCTTGGAACAACTTGCATTGAATTGAAATGCCCCGTTGGGCTGAATTATTGTGTACCTTTGACTAAATTTAGCTGGGAAAGAAAAATCCGACTATTGTTTTGCCTCCTCTTATCTACCTTACTTGACCTCTTATCCAGGATCGCTAGCTCCTTGTTTGAGGCATAGATTTGTTCATATCTAAATATTCTAGAGCAAACAAAGTTTATTTTGGGTTAGATCAAATCACCATAATACTTGAAGGCCTATTAACAGTAATATAATAGTTTCAGAGTTTGCAGATGAAGATCAATGCTCTCATTTGTCACTCTTTTTTTCCTTTTGTGCTTCAGTTTACCAAAGCCTATAGTTAAATCTTTGCCTAAACAAAGGGGAAATGGCTTAAGAAATATCCGAACGTTCATATAACATAGGGAGATAGGACAATCAAAGGGACTTTAATACCACTGCTGGATCAAGAATGATAATGAATAAGATGAATGACTAAACAAATAAGAAGATTAATCCATTAATTTTGTAATCTAGGTCGACTAAATCGACTATAGCAAAAGTGTTTCTTTTCAAAAATAGCATGTAGTAACCTTATATCCTCTTCATTTTGAGAAAGACCAATTTAGCTAAAAAAAATAAGTAGCATGAAATAAAACAAATAAAAGGAAAGAAGAAAATCACATTCATCAAAAGAAAACTACATTATCAATAGTAAATGCAAGTATGTCAGTTAGTTAATCTCTTTTCCCCCTTCAATTGGATCTATTAGCTTTCTGAGAACAATCAAAGATTATGCTGAGAAACAATCTTTGCATTTTATTCAGAAAAAGAACCCAAAGTACGTTTCCGAAGTTAGAATTATTGCCCCGTTGTCACTGTCGTTCTATGATATTTGGTCTAGCTGTATTTTTAATATCTTATTTGCCAAGAGTAGTCACTCAGATGGTGCTTGTTCTCTGCAACATTCAACCTCAGAAACCGAACACTCAATATTGGTTTGAGAGGCAGAAAACCATAGTTGTATTTCACTTAAGAGCTTTCTTGCAACTTGTGCCTTAATACATAGAAAAGGTTACTGTTAGAATATGAATAGGAATAACATATTGAAATCTACTTAGAAAAGGATTGTAACGTAGTGTCTATAAATAGGGTCTCAATTTAATAATTTAGAGACAACAATTTAATAATATTTTCTCCATTATTTCTCACATGGTATCAGAGAAGGTTAGAAATATCAGAAAAGATAACTCAGTCACCGTGCGTCAATTCCGGTGACTGATTTGGATCAATTTTTATTTTGTGGGTTATGTGAAAAATACAACACCACCAAAAGGATCGGAAAGATCAGGCGACAAAAACCCGATGAAAATCGCTGAAAAATTACTCTCCACTCGCCAGCCAAAATCCAGAAATTCCAGCGAGATCTGCGTTACGCGCCGGCACGTGAGCCCATCTCTGATCAATTTTTGAGTTGTTTCTTTTTCTATTGGGGTCGCCGGTCTATTCTGACTCCAACCACTTGCTCCTTTCCAGATTCTAACAATTATTTTAAGATTTCGACCGCCGAAACCCTAATTCCGGCGACATCAGTTTTCTTTTTTTTTGGGGATTTTTTTTTTCAGAAATTCAGATTTGGTTCTTGGGATTTTCAAGTCAAATTCCCAAGATATCTTTTGGGCATGATATTTTTTTTTGGCTCCAAAAATGTTGAAATTAAAAGTTTAAGTCCTATGATTTAATCTGAGCCCTTAATGAGTAGATCAAAAAATCAAACGTCACAGTCCATGAAGAATCGACGAGGGGAAGGTCTATTTGGAAGATCTCGTCCTAGGTGTAGTTATTGTAAAAGGCTTGAACATACTCGTGGCATATGTTATTCTAGACCTAAGTGTAGTTATTGTAATAGGCTTGGACATACTCGTGGAATATGTTATTTTTTGCATGGTCGACCAACTAAAAATGCTCATATTACTCAGTCTAACACCATAGGTGATCAATGGGTGTATTTATATGACAAGGAATATAATGAGTATCTTCAGTATCAAACAAGTAAGCATATATTTCTACCAATAGCCTCAACTGTACAATCTCCTACCTTTGGATCATGGGTTGTGGACTCACGTGCTTCTGATCATATTTCTGGTGATAAATCACTTCTGTCTGATATTATTTATTCACAATCTCTTCTAGCTATTACTTTATCTAATGGAATTCGAACAGAGCCAAAAAAGAGTTGGACAAGCCAAACCCCTATCCTCTGTCACTCTAGACTCTATTCTATATGTCCCCCGTTGTCCTTTTAATCTTGCATCTGTTAGTCGTTTGACACGTTCCCTTGATTGTAGTATAACTCTTTTTGATGATTCTTTTCTAATATAGGACCGTAAAATGGGATAGACAATTGGCATAGGACATGAATCACAAGGCCTTTACCATCTTACCGCTTCAAATTCCTTCATAGCATGCTCCGCTACAGATCCTCCCAACCTTATTCACAAACGTTTGAGACATCCTAGTCTATCCAAGCTATAAAGGATGGTGCCTAGTTTGTCTAGTCTATCCACATTATATTGTGAGTCGTGTCAACTTGGGAAACACACCCGTGCTATATTTTCACGTAGTATTGAGAGTCGCTCAGAGTCTATTTTCTCATTAGTTCATTCTGATATTTGGGGTCCTAGTAGAGTCAGTTCACCGTTAGGATTTCATTACTTTGTTACTTTCATCGATGATTTTTCAAGATGTACTTGGGTTTACTTAATGAAAGATCGTTCGAAGTTATTCTCTATATTTAAAAGTTTTTGTGCCAAAATACAAAATCAATTTGGTGTTTCTATTCGTGCTTTTCGTAGTGATAATGTCTTAGAATACTTATCCTCCCAATTTTAGGAGTTTATGACTCATCAAGGAATCATTCACCAAACATCATGTCCATACACCCCTCAGCAGAACAGTATAGCAGAAAGAAAAAATAGGCATCTTATTGAAACTGCTCGCACTCTTCTCATTGAATCCCATGTTCCACTACATTTTTGGGGCGATGCGGTCCTTACATCTTGCTATCTCATTAACAGAATGCCATCATCTTCAATCCAGAATAAGGTTCCCCATTCCATACTATTTCCTCAGTCACATCTCTACTTTATCCCTCATCGTATTTTCGGGAGCACATGTTTTGTTCATAACTTAGCCCCGGGAAAAGATAAATTAGCCCCTCATGCTCTCAAATGTGTCTTCCTTGGTTACTCTCAAGTTCAAAATAGGTATCGATGTTATTCACCTGATCTGGGTCGCTACCTTATATTCGCTGATGTCATATTCTTTGAATCTCAACCTTACTATACGTCTTCTAATCATCTTAATATCTCTGAGGTTTTACCCATACCTCCAGCCTTGCCCACACCAATCTTTGAGGAATCTACGGTTACTTCTCCATCTCCATCCACAGTACCACCGCTTTTGACTTATCACCAGCGTCTATGTCCAGTATCAGTCCTAGATGATTCATGTCTTACGTCTGACACTTCCCCTACTGCGGACTTGCTTCTTCCTAGTCAATCAGTTGCACTTCAAAAAGGTATAAGATCCACTCATAATGCTAACCCACATTATACTTTCTTGAGTTATCATCGTTTGTCATCACCTCATTATGTTTTTGTATCATCTTTGTCCTCTATTTCCATTCCTAAGACTATAGATGAAGCGCTTTCCTATTCAGGATGGAAACAGGCTATGATTGATGAGATGTCTGCTTTACATACGAGTGGTACTTGGGAGCTTGTTTCCCTTCCTGCAGGTAAATCTACTATTGGTTGTCGTTGGATTTATACAGTCAAAGTTGGTTTAGATAGTCAGGTTGATCGGCTGAAGGCTCGCCTTGTTGCCAAAGGATATACATAGATATTTGGGCTTGATTATAGTGACACTTTCTCTCCCGTGGATAAAATAGCATCAGTCCGTCTTTTTCTCTCTATGGCTGTCGTTCGTCATTGGCCTCTTTATTAGTTGGACATTAAGAATGCTTTTTTGCATGGTGATCTTGAGGAAGAAGTTTATATAGAGCAACCACCTGGTTTTATTGCTTAGGGGGAGTCTAGTAGCCTTGTATGTCGATTGTGCAAGTCACTCTCTGGTTTGAAACAATCCCCTCAAACCTAGTTCGGAAAGTTTAGCATAGTTATTCAGGAGTTTGGCATGATTCGTAGTGGAGCGGATCATTTAGTATTTTATCGCTATTCTAAACCAAATCTGTCTATTTATTTGGTGGTTTATGTTGACGATATTGTTATCACCAGCAATGATCAAGATGGTATCACTAACTTGAAGCAACATCTCTTTCAGCATTTTTAGACTAAAGACCTTGGCAGATTGAAATACTTTCTAGGGATTGATGTTGCTCAGTCCAGCTCAGGTATTGTTATTTCTCAATGCAAGTATGCTTTAGACATTCTTGAGGAAACAGGAATGATGGGATATCGACCCATTGACACTCCGATGGATATAAATGCTAAACTTTTGCCAGGACAGGGGGAGCCACTCAGTGATCCTGAAAGGTATAAGCGGTTGGTTGAAAAGTTGAATTATCTCACAATGACTAGATCTGACATCTCTTTTCTTGTGAGTGTTGTAAATTAGTTTTTGACTTCCCCCTGTGATAGTCATTGGGATGAAGTTGTTTGAATTTTGCAATATATAAAGTCATCTCCAGGTAAAGGACTACTCTTCGAGGATTGAGACCATGAGCATATTATTGGATATACAGATGTTGATTGTCCAGGATCACCCTCTGATAGACATTCTACATCTGGATATTATGTTTTAGTAGGAGGTAATTTGGTATCCTGGAAAAGTAAGAAACAGAGTATAGTTTCTCGCTCTTGTGTCGAAGCAGAATATCGAGCAATGGTTGCATCAACTTGCGAGCTAATTTGGATCAAGTAATTGCTGAGAGAAGTAAAATTTAGAGAAACTGGTAAGATGAAACTTGCATGTGATAATTAGGCAGCCCTTCATATTGCATCTAATCCAGTGTTCCATGAGAGGACCAAGCACATAGAGATTGATTGTTACTTTGTCAGACAAAAGATACTCCCGGAGATATTGTTACAAAATTTGTGAAGTCAAGTGATCAACTTGCAGATATCTTCACCAAGGCCCCCATCAGTCCTCATATTAATTACATTTGTGACAAGCTTGGTATATATGACTTGTATGCACCAGCTTGAGGGGGAGTTTTAGAATATGAATAGGAATAACATATTTAATTCTACTTGGAAAGGGATTGTAATGTAGTGTCCTATTAGGAATAGGATTGAAATGTAGTGTCTATAAATAGGGTCTCAATCTAATAATTTAGAGACAACAATTCAATAATATTTTCTCCATTATTTCTCACAGTTACTGTGGGGAAGGTTTAGTTTTGCAGCATATCACTGGAAATGGTTGGACTTAAGGTGGAGAAAACTTTGAAATTTAGCAGTGAACATTTATATCTAGGTTAGATAATCAATAGAAGGAGAAAAAGAGAACAGAATGAATAAGTGCAAGAATTCAAAAAGGTTACTTTATCTCAAGCTTCATACAAGTTCTTACTCCATAACAGTATACTCCTCTGTTTGCCAAAAGGTAATAAAAGGTAACAACCAGCTGTTTAGTAGCATTCTCACCTACTTTGACCAATTTTTGTTAGCAGCTTAACTTTTTTTGGTCGCGTTAGATATGTTCACCTTCATATTTATTATGCTTCGCTATCCTCGTGATATCTTTGGGACTAATTGTGTGTTAGTGTCCAAATATGATGCTAATTTTATGCAGGTTGCATCTTCATAACCGATTTTGTTTGCATTTACAGTACAATACCATGCAGACGATGTATGAAACTATTTACAAAGCTTTACAAGAGGTAGGACTGCAGAATACATATGAACCACAGGACTATTTGATTTTCTTATGCCTTGGCAATCACAAGGTTCCAAAAATGGAATCACTACTGTTGCCAAAAGTTCAAAGCCAAGTACACCTCAGGTAATTGACTGTTCCTCCATCTAAGCTTAGCTCGTTTTCATGATTCTTTAATAATTATCGTCCTCTGATCTTTGTTATAAATGTAATCCATCCTTATTCAGGAACTCACTCAAAAAATTCAACTATTTATGATATATGTTCACTCAAAAGGAATGATAGTAGACGATGAGTATGTCATATTAAGATCTGCAAACATGAATCAACATTCTCTTGAAAGCACCAAAGATATTGAAATTGCAATAGGTGCATATCAGCCTCATTATACATGGGCAAACAAGCACACTGGACCACATACACAAGTAAATTTTGACGTAAATTGCTATAACAATATCTACTTTTGATTGATGCTATGAACTGATACTCAGACCATTCTTACAATGTATTTCTTTTCAAGTAGTAAAAATGTGTGACTAAGTTTCTATCGCATTTCTACTGCAGATATACGGATATAGAATATCACTGTTGGCAGAGCACACGACAACTCTAGAGCAATGTTTTGAGCATCCAAAGAGTCTTGAATGCGTGAGATGAATGAGAGTATTTGGTGAACACAGTTGGCTACATTATGGGGCTAATGAAGTCACTGAAATAAGAGGCCACCTTCTTAAGTATCCTGTTGAAGTTGATCGAACAGGGAAAGTTAAGTCGCTTCATGGTAGGTTTTTCCGCCTCATTCTAAGTAGAGTTTTCCATGTCCGCTGTAGATTTTTGGAACAGAGTTAGATATACAGCTAATACATCTCAAGTTTTACATGCATCTCGCACACATATGTTTAGAGGAACACCCTCTTTTATTTTTCTCTGAAAAATAGTTCTACATTTGCTATCTATATGCTGCTGAATGCTCCTCTTTTTTTCGTTGCCACGTCTGGTGTAGATTTTTTGCACAGGATTAAATGTACATCTAGAGCATGCCAACCTGGTCTTGTTACAAGTCTCTATAAAGAATCAAATCGTGATAGTTGCTGCCATTCGTTATACAGAAATAATTAAAGAGCCAGTGGTAAATTCTGTCTTATAATGCTGATCTTGCTTCCAATCGTCATGCAGAAAAAATTGAACAGACAGTGGTAAGTTCTATGTCTTATAACGGTTTAAGATTAAAAGGAAAAATACCATCTACACTAGCTTAGTAATTGTGACTTAAAAGAAGCCCATGTCATGCTAGCAGCTTTAAGTAGTTACAAACTTATAAATTTCATATCTTTTATGATAAAGGTGTCTGTTTGATTCTACTGGTGAAATAATGTATTGATTACGATGATGACAACATCAACAACATACCCGGTATAATCCCATAAGTGGGTTTTGTGGAGGATTCAGTAGAGTGTACGCGGACCTTATCTCGACCTCATAGAGATAGAGAGGTTGTTTTCGATAGACCATCGGCTTATAAAGAGTGCCAATTAGTTTGCAAATAGGGATACAAATGTGGAAGCAATAACAACTACTAAATAAAATAATGCAAAATAATGCAACATGAAGGAACTTATATTTCTTCAAGGAATTCTAAAGAGCCATCACTATTCTTTCTGAGAATAATCCACTTATTGCAACAAAGGTTGAAATCAGAAAGCAATGCAATCTTGCCAACAAGCTTCACTAAGGAACCTGCTTTTGCTATATGTTTGTATTCATTATCATTTTTTCACTTTGTATATATATGAGGAAGGTAATGGACAGTGACTAATGATAGTAATAAGATGGCTTTATTAGAGTTGTTTCATTACATTTCATGTTTTGTTTGTTCGAAAAAAATATTGTTGACATTTAGCAGACTTAGCATTTATACAAACTACTAACTTTGAACTAGCTGACTGAAGTTGCTACTTCTCCATCCTTGTTTTGTAGACTTACAATAGTGTTCACTTATGGGATGACTTTTAATGGTAAACTCATGTATGTCTGGAACTATTTTAAGGATAAACCATGTCTCTCTCTTTTGCTGAAGTGAATTCTTGGTTTTCTTCTGTCGACTTTTTGTTCGATTGGCTTGATTTTTGTTTTGATTTTGCTGCTTTATTTGGTGCTTCAGCTATAGTCACTACACTATCCACGGCTCTGGCAGCACAACAGGGCCCCGTGCCTATGTCTGGTCATCAGATCTAGTAACTACACAGTTGTCATTTCTATCCTTGTACAGAGCTGTCAAATTTTGTTATCTGGATGAACTTGATATTTGAATGATAAAATACTTATTCTTGGCTTATTAATATGATCTATTGCACAGTTTGTTGCTGGATCTCAGCCGGTAAATGTTGTTGCCTTCATTCTTGATGGTCTCTATTATGGTGTTTTAGACTTCAAATTTGCTGCATATTCTATGGTAAGTATTAGTACACATCACTGCTTTTTTCCCCAGAGAATAGCATTCTGACATGCAACACTAGAAATAAAGCCAGAGTAGAATCAAACTGAGAGTCCAAGAAAATTACAGCAATAATAACATACCCATTGTAGTCCCACAAAGGGGAAAATTAAAAGGGATAAAAAGTTAGCAGAGTCTATATAGTTCAATCAGATGGTAAGAATATTGCATAAAAAGAAATCTTTATGTGATATTTTCTTTTTTGGTTAAGCTTTTGTTTCAGTAACCAAACCGCGTAAGAAGAATGAAAAATCTAGAGAAAAGTTAGGTATCAAACGATAAGTTCTCCTAAAAACCATGTTAGACCAACTGTCGTTGTACAACATATTTGGAATGGTGTCAAAGTACATATCTCTTCCCATACTAATAAAACTCCTTAAGAAGTTTCAAGAAAAATCTAATACAGTGTGCAGTGAATAATCTACCAAATGTAAGATGATCTTGAGATCATAGTTATCTCGGTAGGCTAAAAATGGAACTAAGAAGAGAGGGTTTTTCAAAATCCTCATTTTTTGCCATCGAGGAAACACATCTGTATGCACCATATAGAAGAAGCAATTGCTTTTTGATATACCTCACTTTTTGTTAGTCTTACTTCACATATAAGCAATTTGGAAAAGGCGACCAACTCCTCCTTTTCAAGCCACTGCCGCTTAGATTTCAAAGTAAAAATTCTTGATTACATGAGGGCAATGACCATAATATTTCATGACATGATGGAAAAAGAGATTGAATTTTATGTGGATGATGTGATCATTAACTCAAAAGAATAGTTCGACCATGTCAAAGATCCGAGGAAATTTTTTGAAAGGCTTCACAGGTATAATCTCAATTAATCCAGCAAAATATGTATCTGGAGTCCTGTTTGGAAAACTCTTGGGGTTTATAGTCAGTAGACGTGGTATTTAGTTAGATCCTTCAAAGATAAAGGCTATTAAAGAACTGCCTCCACCAAAGCACAAAAAGGAAGTCATGAGATTACTTATAAGGTTGAATTACATTAGTAGATTCATTACCCAACTTATGATAACCTGCGATCCAATCTTCAAGTTATTGATAAATAATGCTAAAATTGAATGGACTAAAGAATGTCAAGAGGCATTTGACAGAATGAAAAGGTACTTGTCAAATCCACCTATTTTGGTTCCTCTAGAGCCAGGCAAACCCTCGATATTATGTATGTCTGTTTAAGACAACTCTTTTTGCTGTGTATTGGGTCAACATGATGTCATAGGCAGAAAAGAATAGGCCATCTACTACCTTAGCAAAAAGTTTACCACTTATGAGGCTAAGTACACTCTTCTTGAAAAGACATGTTGCACCTTAACTTGGGTGGCACAAATGCTGAAGCATGACCTTTCATATTACACTACTTACCTCATTTCCCGTATGGATCCCATAAAGTATATTTTTCAAAAGCCTATGCCCAAAGGCAGACTCGGGAAAAGGCAGATGCTGCTCACAAATTTTGATATTGTCTATGTGACACGAACTTCAATGAAAGTTCAAGCTTTAGCAAATCATTTGGCTTAAAATCCTATTGACGGGGGATATGAGTCATTGAAGACTTATTTTTTGGATGAAGAGGTATTGTGTGTTGATGAGGTTATTTCTGATGACTGATATTTAGCTTGGAAGTTGTTCTTTGATTGAGCTGCTAATATAAAAGGAGTGGGGATAAGAGCAGTTCTTATTTTTGAATCGGTACAATATTATCTTGTAATAGCCTAACTTCGATTCTACTGTACTAATAATATAGTGGAATATGAATCTTGCATTCTAGGTTTGAGATTAGCTATTTACATGGGAATCTAAGAACTTTTGGTGTTAGGAGACTAAGACTTACTAGTCCACCAGATCCAAGGAGATTGGGAGACTCGTGACTCAAAGCTTATACCGTATCGAGGTTGTTTGCAAGATCTTTGTCAACAATTTATATCAGTAAATTTTAAACATATTCCCATAGTTCATAATGAGATTATTGATGCTTTGGCGACTTTATCTTTGATGCTCCAACATCCCGACAAGACCTATATCGACCCGTTGCATATACAATTCTATGATCAACATGCATATTGCAATGTGGTTGAGGAAGAACTTGATAGGGAGCCTTAGTTCCATGATATCAAAGAATATATTAAGACTAGAAAATATCCAGTACATGTTGATGGTAACCAAAAGAGAACCATTCGACAACTGGCTAGCGGATTTTTCTTGAGTGGGAGAATCTTGTATAAGAGGACTCCAAATTTGGGACTTTTAAGATGTATAGATGCTAAAGAATCTTCAAATATCATGACTGAAGTACATTATGGGATTTGTGGACCGCATAGGAACGAGTATGTTTTGGTAAGGAAAATACTTTGGGCAGGTTACTATTGGCTCACCATGGAGCGAGATTATATCTGTTTCATTCGTAAGTGTCATGAATGTCAGGTATAGGGGGACTTGATACATTCCCCTTCATCTTAGTTGCATAGAATGACTACTCCATGGCCTTTCGTGGCCTAGGGAATGGATGTAATTGGATCAATTAAACCAAAATCGAATAGACCTAGGTTTATCTTGGTGGCCATTGATTATTTCATAAAGTGGGTGGAAGCAGCGATTTTCAAGTCAGTGACTAAGAATCCAGTGGTTAATTTTGTTCATTCTAACATAATTTGTTGGTTTGACACTCTAAAATAATTGTCACAGATAATGATGCAAATCTCAATAGTCATTTGATGCAAGAAGTATGTCAGCAATTTAAGATTATGCATCAGAATTCAACTCCTTATCGTCCAAAGGTGAACGAGGCTGTAGAAGATGCCAACAAGATCCTAAAGAAAATACTCTGCAAGATGGTATAAGGTTCTCGACAATGGTATGAAAAGTTACCTTTCGCGTTATTGGGTTATCATACTACAGTTCGGACTTCAATTGGTGCAACTCCTTACTTGTTGGTATAAGAAATTAAAATAGTTATACGTGCAGAGATTGATATTCCATCTCTTTGAGTAGTTGTAGAAGCCAAAATTGATGATGATCAGTGGGTCAAAACTCGATTGGAATAATTAAGCCTAATTGATAATAAAATATTAACGTCAGTATGTCATGTCCAACCATACTAGAAGAGAATGACTTAGGAATATAATAGAAGGGTGTGTACCAGACATTTTGAAGGCGGTCAGTTAGTACTGAGATACATCCTTCCCCATCAGAACGAAGCTAAAAGCAAGTTTTCCCTTAATTGGCAAGGTCCGTTCTTGGTGAAAAGAGTGTTACCCAATGGTTCATTATATTTGACTGATGTAGATGGCAAAATAGAAGAAATGGTTGTCATTGCTGACGCAATTAAAAAATATTATGTATGATATTCATGTACAATTATGTTAATGTTTTGTACTTGCATTTTAAGAGATTGAAATGATGAAGGCATTTTGTTCTGCTATCCAATACTATATCAACCCTTGCTTACCTCCTTTGAGCTTTGATTTGATTTTTCTTTCATACCCATCTTATTAAATCAAGGTAAAGTCAAAACATTCAAAATATTTTTTAAAAAATCATCAAAATCATCATCAAAAATCAAAATTAAGTAAAAGAATGACTTTCCTGAACTATGTTTGATTGATTCTTGCTATGACAGAATATGTAGGCAACCCTACTCTGGGGTTCGGTCCAACCAAATAAAAATTTAAGTTACCTAATTTGAAATAAAAATGGGGCAACATTATTTTCCTTAAAAGTCGATTCCAAAAGTTCTATGCTTCACCCAATGTCATGCATATTTTTTAGCCTCATGCTGCCCTTTTTTTCTAACCCTATCCAAAATTCAAGTTACAACTAAATAAAGACCTTTTGATCCATCTTTGAGAATGTTAATGCCAAACATGTTATGGGTGCATGATGTGTCATATTTTAGGGGTCATTTTTCTTTAAAAGAGTAAGAGAGAGAGAGAGAGAGAGAATCTTATTAGTGAAAACCCTCTTGGACACTATAAGGCGATGTTGAGTTGTGAGAACAATAAAAAATGAGAGAGTTTTATTGGTGAAAACCTCATGGGCATTATAAGACGATAGTGAGTTGAGAAAGAAATGAAAATGAGATAGGCTCTTTGGCGAAAACCCATTGAGGTGTCACTAGCCGAAGGAGGATTGTGATTTAGAGGGAACGTGTTCAAGAATGACTTCATTTCAAACTCAATAAGTGGAAAAAAGTTGTAATGATTAGTATGAGTCGATCGGGTTGTTTAATTCAAAATTCATGTCATAATCGCTGGAATTGGCTACCACACCCAGATCAGTTTTTCTTTTTGTTGTTTTAAAAAAGAGATGCCTATTGTCTTTTGCTTTTTATTATTTTTTATTTTTGTATCTTTGTCGTCAAATAAAAAATTATTGTCATCTTTTGTGTATTTTTTGAGTTGAATTCACGTCAAGTCAAGTAAGAAAGGACTTCAAAACTTACGACCAACTCCTTCAATTGTACAAAGCAAGACAAAGGGCTGACACAAAGATAACATATTTCAAAATAAAGTAAGGTACACAGCAATGCTTGTAACCTGACAATTTTTTAACTCGTGGTAAGATTAAAGGTGTATTAGAAGTTAAACCCAGAGACATCAGGCAAGAGAAATATGATTTAAGTCAAGAGTTTCAGTAGTCATAATTCGGGGTCAAATGTATGACATGTCAACTAATACTTATAAATGATTTGAAAAGGAGTTGAGCATGGCAAGTGCAAGAGCGGTCGCCTCAAAAGCCAAATGCCACAAACCAAACACCGCATTTTTAAAACTCACAACTTTTCTTTGTTTGAAGTAGAGATGGAATGTTGCCTTCACATCAAAGTTTTCAAATGAAGGATGCAATTCCACACTTCTGTCAATGCAAGAAGCAAGGTTACAGTACATGATGCTGGATTTCGATCATGGTAAATTTTATTCTTTTCGAAATGTACTTACCAAAGCTATTCCAAGCTTTGAATCATCATTTCACTATATTTTCCAAAACTTTAAGATCCGATAACACTCATAAATTTTTCCAATACAAACTGGGGCAAAATTTTATGTGTGTTGTATGGGGATTTTACTTTCTACTCAGGACCCTCTTGGATAATAAAAATTTTACATTTTGCTCATGACCCTCCTGGATAATGAGAATTTTACTTTCTGATCAGGGCCCTCCTGGATAATGAAAATTTATTTTATGCTCAGGACCCTCCTGGATAATAGGAACTTATTTCTACTCAGGGACTTCCTGGATAATGGAAATTTATTCTATGCGTAAGACCCCCCTCCCCCCGGATAATGGGAACTTATTTCAGCTTAGGACCCTCCTAGATAATGGAAATTTTACTTTCTGCTCAGGTCCCTCATGGATAATAGGATTTTTTTAGCTCAGGACCCTCCTGGATAATGGGAATTTATCTCAACTCAGGACCCTTGTAACGACCCAATTTTCTGGAACCGAAACATCACGCGGTGCTCATGATCCCGAAGGACCACAAGCTAACCCTCTACTGATATTGTACCTAAACACTGCATAATATAGCTAATAAATACGAAAACTGGCCATAAGGTTCAAAACATCTAAAAATACTCAAAATTGAAATATGAATACTAATACATCTATTCAAAAAGCCTCTAAACTGTCTGAACTGTGGAGTTGATGGGACATGTCCCCAACTAACTCCGTCTACTGAAAATAAACTAAGTCTGATACGATAATAATAAAAGTAAGGATCATCCTCGACTGAAGAGGACTCAATGCTATGTCTACTGCTGCTGACTGGGACTGAGCTGCTAAGGGTACTCTGGATCTCGTGCCTCCAAACCTATGGTGTCAATTAAAACACATAGCGCAAATACGTCAGTACGGGAATATACAGAGTATGAAGATGAGGTAAGGCTAAATACAAGGGCTCATGCATAAACAATTACTTAACTGAATAATCATAAGAGTACTGAATGAGAACGCATGAATGAATGTACGAACCATAACTGAATCATCGTGACTCAAAATATTGAAACTCGGATACTACTTTACTGCCATCTGAACTCACTACTAATGCCTGAGATAGTAAACACTGAATCATCTGATACTGATAACTGAGTACTGGAGTTAAGATCAGTCTTATTTAGTGAATGATCTCAAAAACTGATGATACTGAAACTAATTAACTAAATCTACTCATATCAATGATTGAATTCTGAGTTTTCTACTCTCGACTGACTGCATCGGAGATCAAACCTCTCTAATGGATGATTTCAGAATCTACTATCAATGATAAAAAAAGATTATAACTGAGATCAAACCTATCTAGCGGAAGATCTCTAAATCTGGTAATAAAAATACTCAACTGAATCTGAGACTGAGAGCAAACTTATCTAGCGGGTGATCTCTGGATCTGATAATGAGATTACTCAAACAAATCTGAGACTGAGATCAAGCCTATCTAGCGGGTGATCTCTGGATCTGGTAATAAGATTACTCAACTGAATCTGAGACTGAGATCAAGACTATCTAACTGGTGATCTCTGGATCTGATAATGAGATTACTCAAAAACTTTATATGGGACCATGCCTATCTAACAAGTGGTCCATGAGTCAATGAAACTATCTGAGTTCTTCACTGAGATAGATGATTGTATCTGACATTCCTTATTTTTTAGTTCTTTTTTGAAGACTGATACTGAAACTGTAACTATAGGAGTGCTCACTTAACCGACATGCCCCAAATTTGTGGGGTCCAACCTGTAACCCTAGCTGGAAGGGTTTCAATACTGTGCCATGGGTAAAGACCTCTCTGGTCAATCCTCTCTAACGGGTGACCCTCACAGGAAGTCAACCCTAAGGTAGTATAGTAGTCAAGCCTATCTAGCGGGTGACAAGCCTTTTCTAACGGGTGACTCCTGTATCCTACGCTGACTATGCAGTTTTGGAGTTCAAAGATTGCTCCTAATAACTCTGCCTCTCTAACGGGGAGCCGTCATCCCTACACTCACTCGATGCTAGCTCCTACTCCCAACTGAAAGACTCTGAATTGATTTTTAACTTAAACTTAACTGAATCTAATACTGATCATATTTATCGAATGATCTGACTGAGTTACGCTGAATTCACTTGGTTCTATATCTGACGAAATACTACTGAATCTTGTTATCTGACTGCATGATACTGAGTTTTAAATTGAATGCTTGAATACTACTAGGTCTGAGCTGAGTACTGAACTGAGGCTAGAATACTAGCGATACTAAGATTACTGGGATTTCTGAGATTTCTTAAGTTCTGTATCTGTCTGAGAATACAAAGTTCTATAATTCACTGAGTTCTAAGAGTCGTAGCTTAATCGAGATTATCGAGAAAACTGACACATGCTCTAGACTGCAGCTAATTTGTCGGGTATAAATCCCCCAGGACTCGATAACATAAAAGTAAAACATAACCATTCTTGAATAATCAAGACCATGGACATTCATTCACCATCACAATCACTAAAGCATCTCTTCAAGTATTTAGAAATCATAAACATGTAATAGTATAGGGAGACATGCTATTGGCTCATACTCCATTCAACAAGGTCTTACATCAAACACTCAGCATGTATTAAAGTCTTAGTATGTATCGAATAACACATAATTGGGGAATTTCATGCTATCATGTCATAATTCATTCACTAAGGCCTTTCAACAAACACTTGGCATGCATGGGCTTGCACAAAATTGGGGATTTCTAGTCAACATGTTATAATGGCTCTAATTCTTTCACATAAGAATTTTATCAAATCTATGGGGAGCATGATTTGCTTATTCAATAATTTATACACTTAATTGACATGAACACATCACTTAACAAGCAACTTGAAGAGAGTTTATCATAAATATCATATGATATCACATACTAGGGTCAAATCTTAAAACCTCGTAAACAAAACATGAATTAAAAACTCAATAATAGCATGAACTCCAATTTCAATTCACATGAATCATGAAAACTCATAAACATAAGATCTTTGAAATTTAGAAAAAGGTTCTTGAGCTTCTCCAAGAATCAACATCTGCATACCTTAGAAGACTCTTTCCTGAAGGTTCTTGAAAAAATCCTTAGGCTCGTTCTTGATTTCTTGGCTAGGGTTCTTGACTCTTTGAGAGAGAAAATACTTAGATTTGGGGAAAAAATTGATGAATAATGAAGTATTTTTGTTATTTAGGGTATAGATCCCTTATATAGACTGGTTTGGGGATTTAGGAAATTACCAATTGGTCCTTGAAATTTAAAAACGGAATCTAAAAATCCCGACTTCACATGCTGGCGCGATGCAGTGGAATCGCACCAGCTCAATGGAAACTGAATAATTGGTAAACTGGTCGGTGGCGTGACGTGGTGGAAATTGCGTTGCCACTTTGTTTGCAAACTGAAAAGGCACCGCGATGCGGTGGAATCGCGTCGGTGCACTGAAAATTCACAACTCTGAAATTAAGCCTTGGAGCGACGTGCCATAATCGCGGAGGCTCACTAGATTTTGACGATTGCCATTTTGGCTGGCTCTACGATGCACTAAAGTGCCAGGTGGCACACTGTCTCAATAAAATGGCTCTAACTCTTTGCCCGAGTATCGGATTTGGGCAAATTTGGTATCGACGAAAAGCTTATTCAATTTTCTACATGAAAAAAAGTTGATATTAGGGAAATTATATACGATTTAAAATAATTTTCACTTGGAAAGACACTTCTTAAACTTTTAGGGCCGGATTAACACTTTACTGAACACGCTCTAAGGCTCAAACTACGAGAGAATTTTGTGAGGTCTTATAATCCTCTTGATAATGGGAGCTTTTTCATCTCAGGACTCTCCTAGATAATTTGAATTTTACTTTTTGCTCAGTGCCCTCCTGAATAATGGAGATTTATTTTATGCTCAGGATCCTCCTGGATAATGGGAACTTATTTCAGCTTAGGAACCTCCCGGATAATAAGAATTTTACTTTCTGCTTAGGGCCCTCCTGGATAATGGAAACTTATTTCAGCTCAGGACCCTCCTGGATAATTTGAATTTTACTTTCTTCTCCGGGCCCTCCTGGATAATGGGGATTTATTTCTACTAAGGGCCCTCCTGGGAAATTGAAATTTACTTTCTGCTCAGGGTCCTCCTGGATAATGGGACTTTTCTTTTCTAGTTCACCTTTTACTTTGAGTTAATAAACATGTTTGGAAAATCACAAATAACAAGTCAGGATTTCGCCTGAAGAACAGGGTGAAGAAATAGCAAGTCAGGACTGCACCTAAAGAATGGAGTAAAGAAATAGCAAGTCAGGAGCTCGCCTAGAGAATGGGGTAAAGATTATCAGTTGCAAGTTCAGGAGTCCGCCTGAAGAATAGGATGAAGATTTTCAAATTCGAGTTAGAAGAAAGTGTGAGAAATAAGTCAATTTTGAAGTTCCTCTCCAATACCACAATAAAAAGAGATACACATTTCATTTTTCAAGATTCAATTCAAAACAATGACTTTTCATCACTTAAGAAGTCATAAAGATTCGAGTCAAGATTCTAGAAAAAGCAGCATAAGATAGGATCTTTCACTTGTATCTTTATTTTTTATTTTGTTATTTATTTGGATGTAAAAGTAGAAGTCGTGAACCAGAAACTCGACAGAACCTCACTCGATCTCTAACTCGTTGTCCCACCATTTTTCCTCTTTGAACTACACGCGACCTGATTTTTTTATAACCCGAGATATATAGGTAGTCCAAAACTGGGACTCGGTCACATCTTTTCTTGTATTTTATTTTTTCCTCACCTTTCGAATATCGGAGGGTCACTCATTCCTTTGTCTACTTCTTTGTATGAAAACTCTTCGAGATTTCAAACAAAGAGGAGCAAAATGTAGACACGTGATTTTTGACCCTCCCTAAGTTTTTAACTTATTTTTCGTCATTAAATATTTATATTTTATCCAATATTTATTTTGCTCTTATTTTATTTTTATAAATTTTTGATGAAAATAAATAAATAAAGGTATATTTTGGGATATTTTTATTTTTCATTTTTATTTTTATTTTTAGAATAATACGAAAATTCAAAAAAAATACATTTCTCTTTTAATTTTAATAAATAGACTAGTAGTTTTAGTATTATCTTAATTATATTAATTTTAGGCTATTTATAAACATTCATTATTTTTTTCTTAAATACAAAAATTAATTAGTAAATATTCTTTTATTATTATTATTATTATTATTATTATTATTATTTATTTTATATATTTTAAATTAAAAAAATAAAAATAAATACTTATCCTAAAACTACCCAACTTTTCTCCATTATTTGATAATTCCCCTCAACTGCTCCTCCCACATCCCCTTTTTAAGGATAACTCCCTCAACCCCCAAAACAGACGTACATTGGACAAAAAAAAAATCAGAGAGACAAAAAACACACAAACAAACAAAAACCGAGAAGAAAATAGAGAAAAGAAAGAGTATTGAATCGAGTTTCGGGTTTTCGATCGAGTTTTCGGTGACGGCTTTTCTTGCTTCACTATCCGTTTTAATTCATCAGAGGTTCTTATTTGATTTTGAATTATTTATGTTATGAATTTTGTTATGGAAAAGCATGAATGAAAATATTTGAATAATCTCAATGCATTATTTAGTATGTATGTTTGATTATGTAAATCTTTTATTATCGTATATTATATTATTAATTTATCAAATGCTTATATATTTGTTCAGTAGATATGTTGGGGAATTAGAATACTGTGTGTTAATTTTGTCAAATTTTAAAAGAGAATCGAAAAATAGTAGGAAAATAGACCACACAGATATACACACAGGGATTCATCCTCACAAATACATAAAACAAAAAAAAAGGGAAGGTATAAATAATTACTCATATGTTCCACTTTTTTTCGTTCAACAAATACACACACAGTGAGCACTTACACAACACTCACACAAAAAATTCACGCTAACACACAAAAAAATAAAAAAAAAAAACTACTGAAAGAGGGAGTAGAAAAGGAGAGAAAAACAAAGGAAGAAATCAGAAGTGAGGAGAGAGTAGAAAATCGGCGAGAGAGTGTTTTTCCAGTAAAATTGTCGCCGTAATCGCCACCAAAAAGTACCATCAATCACTAGGGGTCACTCCAGCTGCAAATTTAGTGCCAGTTTCGATCGAAGCAACTCCACCGGAAAATGGTCAAAAACCACAAAAAATCATCGGCCAAACTCACCCTCGCCGAAAACCAATGGATTTTTTCCCAAAAAACATGGTTTTCCTCTCTCCTTTACCGTCTTCATCCACCGGTGGAGCTAGCCGGAGCTCTGGCAAAGCCAACGATTCCACCCATCTCTGGAAAACCAATCAAATTCAATCCTTGTGGTCGATTCCGGAGACAACTCGCTAGAAAATGACGTCCCTCAATTCCACTCTTCCCAAAATTGACCTGGGACTGTGATATTGTTTGGGGTTCGCTTGGATTTGTGTGTATTTGTCTCGATTTGCTCTTTGTTCTTCATGATATTGTGAACGAATGATATTTTGGGGTTTTTAATTTTTGAGTTGTCTCATAATCTTGGATTTGGATCTATTTATTTTAAAGTGAATAGATTTGAGGAGTCATGATAAAAATTAGCATAATATGGGTAGCTTTGTTTATTTTATTATTTTATTATTTTTATTTGTTGTCATTAATAAAGCTTAATAATTATTTATTAAATTAATTAATTGCTTTAATTGAACATTGCTTTAGTTTATTGTTAAGGTTAGGTAGCATTTCGAACAGATAAATTGTTACGAGTTTACAAAAGACAAATCAATGGTGGCAAATTTTAGGCACATTTAAAATATTCGTCTCAATTAAGAATGTGGCGTACACATCTTTCTGAGACATTTAAAAATTCAAGGATGCAATAATGCACCTTGGCAAATATCTTTCTAAAATTAACTTTCACCGATTTATTTAATATAAGAGGTGTAGATAGACATTTTCGATATAATTAAAAATGAGCGAACCTAGGCTTAAGCATAATTTATCAAATTAGTTTAAGTCAATAAAAGAGACCGTGCTAGAACCACGAGACTCGAGGGGTGCCTCACACCTTCCCGTAGGTCAACAGAATTCCTTACTCGATTTTCTATTTTCGCAGACCAACAAAGAGTCATTTTCTTTTGATTAAAAATTTAATAAGGTGACTTAGAACACCATAACTCAATTTCAAGTGGCGACTCTGAAAATGAATTAAATAATCCCTATTCAAAAACATCACGTTAATTGAAAAAA
Source organism: Capsicum annuum (assembly GCF_002878395.1). Classification (NCBI taxonomy): domain Eukaryota; kingdom Viridiplantae; phylum Streptophyta; class Magnoliopsida; order Solanales; family Solanaceae; genus Capsicum; species Capsicum annuum. The sequence goes on along the minus strand of NC_061120.1, from coordinate 88,861,346 downwards.
TCATTCGACCCGTCCGGTGAAAAAAGGGTGTGACAATTGGACAATTCACTTGGTAAATCAAACTTTACAAACATAGGATCTATGATCTTTGAGACCTTAGTTTATCTATAACCAAACGGTGATTTCAACGTCCGGTAATAATCAGTAATAAATTTTGAATGAATTATTATATTCATGTAAAAAAAAAATTCCTCACTGACATATGTGCTGCTATGCTAATATTTTATACTCTTTCAACTGATTTGTTATATAAGTTTTCATTGTCTTTTCTTATTCCTACAATAAAATTATCATTTATGTTCACCTTATAATTACCTTTCTTAATTGTACAATAATTGACCAACTTTAATACATCTATTAAAACAATTTAGATTTTTTATTACAATAAAATTAATTTAAATAGATGAAAATAGTTTTAAAAAAATAATAAAAATGGAGGCCATTAAGAGGTACGGCTTAAACATCCTCTAATATTTCCTTTATTATAATAAATAGATCGATTATTTTGAAGGAAGGGATGAGTGTTACAAAATTAACCAAATTTTCAGTAGTACACCCTAGCTAGAGATGACTTTGATTCTCTCTCTTTATTCAGTACAGATAAGACACGTGTCTAACGACCATGGTACTTTTCTCTCATTATCAAATTATTTTTGAAGATAACAAAAAAACCTATCTTATGGATTCGTTTGTTGCTAGGAATAAGAGATAATTAATTTTAAGTTGTATTTATCTAATATTTGGGCAGAATACAATTTTGCGATAACTTATTTTGAGATTGATTATCTCGAGATCATAATGTTATTTTTATTTCACATTGTGAATGAAATAACAATGAATAACTAATTCACAAATAATTAATTTTGAAATAACTTATTTCTTAACCAAACTAGCTCTATATCCAAGCTTATGAACCTCTAGAGATTCTTTTGTGAACTTTGCCCTAATTGAGTCCGAAACCAAAATATACCATGAAACTAAAAAAATATTAAAATATGTCATATATATAAAAAGTGACAGGAATATGCTTAACTCACTTTTTATATCAATTCTCTTTAACGACAGGTGTCGTTGTTATAAATCTGGAAAAGTACATAACTCACTTTTTAAGTGAGTTATGCATTTTATTTCTACATAACTTACTTAATAAGTGAGGTATGCATTTTGATATTTACATAAATGAGTTATGCTTTTTGGTTTATACGTTTTGATTTATTATATTTATTTTTATAACTTATGTGAATTTTTATAAAACTTACATATTATATGAACAATCAATTTATTTTTTAAAATTTTTATTTTTTTCTAAAAAACTGATCTATTTATTTATTTTTAAATCTATTTTGTCTTTTTAAAGCTCACTAATTATGTGATTTTATAAAGCTCATTAATTATTTTTTTAGATATATTTTTATCTTATAAAATTATATATGCCTCTATTTTTATCATATACTCCCTTTGTTTCAAATAAGTTAGCCTTTATGTACTTAACATACTCATTAAGAAAAAATTTGTTAGGGGTTATCCATTTACCAAATTAGTTTTATTAATTATACTTTGAAATATAAATTTAAGTTTATACACTTTATTTAGTCATTAATGATAGGAGTAGTATCGAAAGAATATACTTATATTCTCTTGATTTTATAAAAAGGGCAACTAAATTGAAACAAAAATTTTAGATAGAAGGTCAATTAATAGGAAACGGAGGGAGTAAAACCCTGATTATGTGAGTTGTCCAAATATAAAATAAGTTTTGCACTTATCATACACAATCAGTGAGTTTTACTCCCCCCGTTTCGTATTAGTTGGCCTTCTTTCTAAAAGTTTTTGTTTCAACTTAGTTGTTCCTTTCATAAAATCAAGAGAATATAATTATATTCTTCCGATACTACCCCTATCATTAATGACTAAATACAACAACAACAACAACAAACCCAGTGTATTCCCACTTAGTGGGGTCTGGGGGGGGTAAGATGTACGCAGCCCATACCTCTACCTCTGATGAAGTAGAAAGGCTGTTTCCGAAAGACCCCCGGCTCAAGTCACGAGATATCACACAAACACATAGTACAGCACAGCAGCAGATGACATAACATAGATACGGCACCCATAGGGAATAAAGTGTATAAACATAAATTTATATTTTCAAAGCATAATTAATAAAACTAATATGGTAAATGGATAACCCTGAATAATTTTTTTCTTAATGAGTATCCCAAGTACATAGAGGCCAATTTATTTAAAATAAAGGAGTATATGATAAAAGTACAGACATATATAGTTTTATAACATAAAAATATATCTAAAAAATAATTACTGAGCTTTATAAAATCACATAATTAGTGAGCTTTACAAAAATAAAATTGATTTAAAAAAATAAATATGTCAGTTTTTTTTAAAATAAAACTTTTAAAAGATAAATTGATTGCTCATATAATATGTAAGTTTTATAAAAATTCACATAAATTATAAAAATAAATATAATAAACCAAAAAACATAATCTATAACTCATTTCTTAAGTGAGTTTTGTAGAAATAAAATGCATAACTCACTTAAAAAGTGAGTTATGTACTTTTTCAGATTTATGACGTCCTTTAGCACCTGTCGTTAAAGAGAATTGATATAACTCATTTTTTAAATGAGTTAAACATATTTCTATCACTTTTTATATACACAACATATTTTTAATATTTTTTTTTGATTTCATGATATATTTTAATTCTGGACTCGCCCTAATTGATCTGGACGTGGCGTCTTCATAGTCATATTTTGCAAAGAAGAAAGAGAAATATGCACCGAGCCCTTCATGAGGGGCCATGATTTATTAACGGACAATTTCTGTCCACCCGAAAATAGGAATCTAACTACCTCAACAATTTGAGTGAGACTATCTGATGGTACCTATGGAATTCTAAGATCGAGAGTAACTACGAAGGGTGGGCAAAAGATTGAATAATTATTGAAAATAGATGCGCTGTACCTCTGCCATCCTCAGACGAAGATATGTCATTATTGTTGGTATCCTCCCTTTAAAATGGTACTCCCTCTGTTTCATAATAAATAAATTGTTGAATTTTGATATATATATTAAGAAAAAAACATTAAAGACATAAACTTAACACAACTTTTCATTTTTATCCCAAAAAAAAAAAAATTAACCTTGTAATATCTTTTCAAAAGTTAATTGGTTATCAAATCATAAGGGCAAATTTGAAAAAAAAAATGCAATGATTCACTTATTTTGAAACACCAATAAATATTTCAACAATTCACTTATTCCGAAACAGAGGGAGCAGAAAGTAAAAGAAGTACTCCATTCATATCATTTTATGTGTTGGTATTTTTTTTGATCGTTTCAAAATAAATGTCACCTTTTCATATTATTCCTATTTATTTTTAGTGGATCTCACTTAATAAGGAAGAACAACTAAAAAGTAAATATTAAAGTGACTTTAAAAAGGATAGTTTGTAAACTTTACAATGTCATAATTTATTTCTTAAATTTCATGTCCAATCAAAAGATGACACACAAAATGAAACGAAGAAAATAGAATATATATTACTCCCTCTGGTTAAAAAAGAATAATCTACTTTATTTTTAATTCATTTAAAAAAGAATGATCCTTTTTTTTTACAAACTTTTTAGCTTTAACTTTTTACGTGATATGTTTAAGACCACACGATTCAAGAACATTTAGTATATTTGACATATTTTTAATTTAACACCATAAGATTCAAAAATCTTCTTTATTTTTCTAAACTCCGTGTCAAGTCAAACTAAATATTTTTTTTAAAACTGAGGGAGTATTTCAGACCCATAAATTGTTTGTGTGTCCCTAAGAAATTATAAATCCCCAACATTGCAAATGTTTTGGGTTACTTCCTCCCAGATTAAATGAAAAAACATTTCTGTATAACGTCAATGGAAATTATAGAACTATAGCAAACTCAACAAATAAAGGGAATCACACAACATTTATATTCTATTTGAAAATAATGCACAAAGAAAGAAAAACCAATTTCAATTTTTTAGTGTATTCAATTATCAGTACTCCCTCCATTCATCTTTATTTGTCTATTTTTAATTTTACACACACCTTAAGAATTAATAAATAATAGGAGTAGTTTTATTGCATCATTCTTTAAATATAATAAATTTAATATTATGAAAATACATTAGATAATGAATAGTATTTAATAATAAGAATAAAATACCATAAATAAATAATTTATTTATTTATTTTTTAAAATTAAACATCTATTTTTAATAACATAAAAAAAATAAAAATAGATGGATAGAGTAATAATTAAATGGCTAACCCCAGCTAAAAAAGGTCATACTAACAAAAGGCTTAGAGAAAAGAATTTAAGTTTTGTATGAAATTCCACTACTAGAGGGACTGCAGGTACAATTGGACTGCAGGTATATGTGAATTCTGATGAGTTTCTTGATACTCAAACCTTTGGGTACCAAGAAACCCCCCCTCCCCACTAGCAACTATCCCTGTTTGATATTTGCTTTATAATTTTTATTAATTCAAAATTGTGCTGTATAAAATTTATTTTTAAGAGTAAAATGCTTCATAACAATTCTTTTTATGTATAAAATATTTAGGATTTCAAATCAACACTACTTCCTTCGTTAACTTTATTAGTCATTAATTTTATAATTTAATTTTTATTTTTATTTATAATTTTTTACATATTAATAAAAGATAATTTTTTTTTTCTATTTTACCTTTAGCATTAATTGTTTATTCTCTAAACTAATATTAAGATACAATAATAACCATCAATTAATATATGTACTATGATAAAATAATAATGTTAATAATTAAATTTTAAATAAATATATCAAGTCAAAATATGATAAATAAAAAGAAATGAAAAAAACTACTAATTAAAAATGAATAAATCATATTCATTTTATCATGTATAACCTTTGTTGGTTATATATGATCGAAGACGAAATTAGGGCTTGTGGGAGGACCACATGCTGAGCCGACTCAAATAAAAGCAACTAGGAACCACAATACATTGAATCAAAACAAAAATAAAAAACAATAAGAATCACGTGATTAATTGGTTTTGCTGGAACAACCAATTGTCCAAGTTTCTCTTCTAAAAGGTGCATTTGTTTTTTTGTTTTTTTTTTTTAAATTTAGAGTTCTCAATCTGAATGGATATTTAAATGATTAACATGCTAGATCTAATACTGAATGATTAAAATTATTTATTTTTTAATATCTGAATGTACGTAATTTATTTATTTGTAATAACTATGCAATTCAAATTTAAAAAGTAATAAAATATTATATTATATGAAAAAAAATTACATAAAGTATTAACTTAAACAACAAAATTATTATTTGAGTGATAATTAAAATATTTAAGATATATCTATTATGTTAAATAAATTATTGAATTATTTAAATTATTACAAAAAATATATCGATTAAAAATTATTGTGATATGATGTAATTATAAAAAAATTAAATTCAACATAAAGTAATCTGTCAATTAAACTGACCCAACAAACTAAAATAATTAATCAGATATAATTTTGGCTTAGATGCATAAATATTAAAGTATTTGAATAACTAATTAATATAAGAGCGGATGTTTATTTGTAAACCATGAAATCTGAGTGAAAATATCATTAGTAAGTTCAATGTTACGTTATGAACAGGCACACATAAGATTCTATTATCCAAAGAACTACAAATTTTGTAATCAAAATAAAAAATTACAAGCAGAAATTTAGGGTTTAGCAAATAATGAATACACAAATTGATAACTAAAATATTTATAAAAAAATTTGGTGAATCATACCTAAAAGAGAAGGAAAGCAAGTGAAGAGGAAGGGGGGGGGGGGGGGGGGGGGGGGGGGGGGGGAGATAACGTGAAAAGAGAGGGAGAGAAATAACGTAAAAAGGGAGAGAAAATAATGAAGTGAGGAAGTTAAGAATTATGTTTCAAAAAGAGTCTGAATTTATTCAGACTTTTTCTCATATCTAATCTATTAAGATGTTTTCAGATACATTAAGAGACTCTTAAAAAAACAAATGCACTTGATGAGCTGAAGTCTGAACCATTCAGATTCAAACCTCCATTAAGTGCAAACAAATAGTGCCTAAGGCTGCATTTGTTTTTTTTTAAGATTTAGACGTCTAAATCTGAATACACATCTGAATGATTAAGATGTTGTCTCTAGATCTGAAAACTGAATGACTAAGACTGTTTGTTTTTCAACATCTGAATGTGAAAAAAAAATTTATTTGTATATAGAATAAAATAAAAAATACAATTCAAATAAAAATCTAATTATATATCAAAAAAATATGTAATTTAATAAAACAAAATTATTATTTGATTGAAAAAAATATTTATGTTTGTTAGTGATAGTGGAGATGGTTTAGAATGACAGTTGCGGATGATTGATGTTAGTGATTAGTAATGTTAGTGGTGATAGTTGTGATGGTTAGTATTGTAGTAACTGTTATGATGTTGACGGTTGATAGTAGTGGCGGTGGTTGTGATGTGACGTTGCTTAATGTTAGTAGTTGGAGGTATTGATTGTGATGACTGAAAAATGAATGCATAATGGTTGACGATGTGTTGGTGCTAGTTGGAGATGTTGTTAGTTGTGATGGTGAAGATGGTTGTTAGTAGAGATAAATTGTCGCAATGATAGTAATTGAAGTTATTGTAAAGGTGGCATTACTAGTGACAATGGTGGTGGCCACCGTAGAATGTGTGGAGGTTGTCATGTGTTAGTGGTGGTTAGCAGTGCTGCTAATTGTGATAGATGAATTGATCGATAGTAGGGATTGACCGATAGTGGTTGATGATGGTGGTGGTGTTGACAGCGGTGGTGAAGATAAATATAATTAGAAAAATAAAGGTAGTAGGTATGGTAGTGGTTGTCAATAGTGGTTGGTAGCGATATTTGTTGTTGATAGTGGTTGTGATGGTGGAGGTGGTTGTTGGTGGTGGGTTGTGGTTGACAATGGTGGTGGCGACAGAAATGGTGACTGATGATTATGAATAGAGTGTCGGTGAATATTATCTAATACCAAAATACCTCTTCAGATGTATTAAGACTTGATTTTAGATCTGAATGATTAAGACCTATTCAAACCTATTAAGAGCTAAAATCTTAATAAAAAATAAATGCACTTAATGATCTGAAGTTTGAACCATTCAAATTTAGATCTCCATTAAGTGCAAACAAATGAGCCCTAACGCATTAACGATGTACATCAATTGAGAATGACATGGTTTATGTGAAAACTTACATGAATGATGCTGAAAATATCAAATTTATTTTTAAATTATTCAAAATAAGATAACATTCTTCCTTATTTGGTTTTCAACTCAAAAAATAAAATTTAAAAAATGTGCTTTACCACTTAAGGTATTTCTCTCTCAAATAAAATAATTTTATCCTCCTTCAATAGGTAAGTCAATATCATTCTTCAAATATTTGGAAAAATTTCGTCTCTATTTATTGTAAAAGATTATGAATTATCCTGCGTACCTGTTTTATAAAGTTGTGTAGAAATAATATGTTTGCATCTCTAAATTATGATGTTGAAAAATTGATAGTAATATTTTGATAATGATATTTCTTTACAAAATAAACAATTTGAGTGCTATAAACTTAATTCCATCTCCTTAATTTCCTTCTAATCTTTGTTTTAATATGCTTTAATTTGTAAATTGTAACATTCTTCTAAATGTTATATCAATTTTAGAATTAAAAAACAAGCGCGTATCAATTTGATTTTTGGAGATTTATTCAGAGCCAAGCACCATTTCAACTAAGTTCACTAACGAGCTCAAGCTTGGCCAACGGGATTCTATTATTGCTCCCTCTTCATGAATGCTAATTCAATTAATTCAACATAACCTCTGGACCCACCTGATCAGTCCAATAGGATGAGGATAGATCAGTGCAATATTACTGAAACTCGGACACATGGACAAACAATGGCTACTGCAACGGCTATAGTGCCCGACGAAACCATCGGAAAAACGACCGCAACCGTCATTGAAACCCCTTCCACCATTGGAATAAGTAAGCCAACTCCACCAAATGCAAACTCGACACTAATACAATCCTCTTCTCCAAATATCATTGCCAAATTCCACAAAATTTCTTTCAATTTTGACCCAATTCAAAAAAACTCATCAATCTCATGAAAATGAACAACAAAACAGCCAACTAGAAAATGAAAAAAATACATCCTATCCCTGTAATCCAAATTTATCCTCCGGCACTCAAGAGGGAAGAACAATATATAACGGCACTAAAATCATGGATGCAAACAGTAAACCAATTGTGTCCAAACAGACATTTGCCGCCATAGTCCAAGCTAAACTCCCTTCCCTCAACAGTGGTGAAGCCCAGATCGAAATTCAACATGGTACACATCTGGGGAAACCGGCCGTTTTCTTCAAAGCGGAAGATTATTTTGTCAAACTTACGAAAGAGTGTAAATTCACAATCGTTGAGAAATTCTACCGGGGTAAGCCTACTATGAAATAAATTAGAAGAACATTTGTTAGGCAATTTCAACTTATTGGTCCGGTCAAGATTGCGTATTTCGACCCTAAGCATGTCTATATCGATTTTGCCTATGAAGTAGACTATAATCATGTCTTAACTAAGGATTATATTGATATTGGAGAGGCTCCGATGAAAATTCTTAAATGGACTTCGGATTTTAAACCTCAGGAAGAGACTTTCATCGTTCCGGTGTGTATTTTGATTCTTCAACTTCCCTGACATCTTTTCAATTGGCAAATCATCTCTAGATTTGTTAGGGATATTGGTACTGCTGTTGCTCCGGATCAAGCTACCTACTCTAAATCTAGAGGGAATGTTGGTAAAATTAAAGTTGAAATTGATCTTTTAAAACCAAGACTTGATCAGATTTGGTTAGGTTTCAAGAGGTTGGATGGTACAGATGATGGCAAATGGATAGACATAGAATATGAGAAGGTTCCAAGTTACCGCTTATACTGAAAAATGCAAGGTAACCTTATGACTTTATGCAGAAACAAGGCTAGAGATGACATACTTAAGGCTCAAAAAGAGGAACCGGCAAAAATGGATAAGGAGAAAAGAGTCGATGAAGATTTGATGGATGAGTTTCAGACAGTATCTAGAAGGAAAACATTCAAAACCAAAAACCATCAGAATGGACAATATCAAGAAGGGAATAACATGGATGTGAACAAAAATAAACAACACCAAGCTCAAAATGGAACTGATCATGAGCAGGTCACAAGATGAAGGAATGGAATCATTATTAAGGAACCTGCCGACAACCAAAAAGCCCTCGCTTTAAAGGAGGTGGTACCTGGTAAAGGAAAAGGAAAAGTTGGTGAAGATCCGACAACGAGCAATATCCAGAAAAACAACACTCAAGTCAGCAGTAAAAGAAGATACCGAAGAAACAAAAAGAGAACTACATTGGATCATAATATTAACCAAACTCAGACGCTGAACATGGGGACAGAACAAACATGTAACAATGAACAAATGACTAATCATTCTATGAACCGGATGGACAAAAATAAGAAGGCTCCTACTCAAATTAACAAGGATGATCAAAATAGCCAACAATCTTCTCATATGATCAACTACAAGGGCGAAACCAATACCAAACAAGGTAATGAGGAAGTCAGTAGCAGAAACTATAACGACCCTCACCCCATGAAAGACACTCATCCCATTGATCCAGGGGATGAACATGACAACTACCTCATGTTAATTAGTGACACCAGCCTAGAAGAAGACCAAAGCTATGGAGTTATATTTACCGAAGCCCCTGATCACATGATAGACTCATCATCCCAAGATGAAGGGGGGAAGGAACTTCAGAGGATGGAGACTATGAAGATGAGATGAGCACTGAAGGATCTGCTAATTTCGAGAGTTTGGATAGTGAGAGCCCGCAAGAGGAGGATTACCAGAACAAACCAGACACTAATATAGCCCATACTACCGATAAACAAGCCGCTCAACTGGTTGAAGCTCTTACTTTTAGACCTCAAAATCTGGTGGACGTCAATGTCTATGTTGATTTTGACAATATGATAGACAAAACTCACTTATCCCCAAGGGGAAAAGGAAGAGGAAGGGGAAGAAACAACACAAGGGGTAGACATAACACACGGGGAAGAGGTGGAAGAACCACTAACCAACTAGCTATGGGACAACCACAGGATCAAATAAACTCCGATTAACTTGTGATGTTTAAGTCCTTATATTGGAATATTTGAAGCATCACCTCCGGTGGTGCTTTTGGTAGACTCAAGCAGATCATCAGACTTCAAAAGCTTCCTTTCATAGCTATTAGTGAGCCTTTTCATAGTTCTAATCACCTGGATAGGTTCAAAATACTCCTGGGCTATACTAATGCTTATGCAAATTGCAATAGCCAAATTTTGCTCTTTTGGGATGATCGTACAATGTGTAAAGTAGTTAAGGAATCTGATCAACATATTACATGCATCATTGACTGGATAAACACAAATATCCTTGTTACTTCTGTTTATATCAAATGTGATTTCACTTTGATGGAAGAGCTGTGGGATAGTTTGAGAGACATCTCTCAGACCTTCAATATGCCATGGTTTATAGCCGAGGATTTTAACGTTATTGTTGACCCTAATGAGAAGCAGGGGGGCAATCCTTACAGAATGTCTAAGAGTATGTCTTTTATTCAGTGTATTATGGATTGTGACCTTATTGATCCTGGTTATTTTGTATCAAATTTCACCTGGTGTAATGGATGGGTAGGGGTGTTCATGGGTCGGTTTGGATCGGTTATTGGTCAAAACCATAACCAAAGCAACTTAGTAGGTTTTTAAATTTCTAAAACCAAACCAAACCAAACAAAAAATAACCGTCGGTTTGGTTCTTGTTGGTTTAGTTTGGTTTGGTTTGATTTTTTCGGTTTATAACTTTAGCTAATGATAAAAGTTGAAGATTTAAAAAAACAAATTCAATCTAATATATGAGATGTTAACCAATTGTTGTATCTCAACCTTGAAACTAAGATGTTAACTGAGTGTTATACTTCGGCTAAGCTATGAACAACACCATATTAATGCTTCTAAAAAATATTTTAAAACGACATTTAACAGAATAATATGATAAACTCCCCAAAAGGTGAACACATAAACTTCTTGCTCAACAAGGTTCAAAAAAAAAGTTAAAATTAGTGATTGTTTATAGTCAAATGAATCTCAACTATAAATTTCAATATACAACAAGATATTATTTTCACAATTAGTATCATTTGTCATTCAAAGTGCGAAATTCATTTATAATCTCATAAGGTATTATCAACTAGATGAAGACATGACTTAATGAGTTATGACTAAAGTTAAATCATGATTAAAATATAAAATGTAACAAATATTTATGTTGAATTTATGAATAATACATAAATAATTATAATATATATATATATATATATATATATATATATATATATATATATATATATATTGGTTCGGTTCGGTTATTTTGTCGGTTATTTTAGTGTAAAACCAAACCAAACCAAATTATTATCGGTTTTTAAAATTCAAAACCAAATCAAACCAAACCTAACCAAATATCATTTTTTTTTAATCAGTTTGGTTTGGATCGCGGTTCGATTTGGTTAAAAACCAAACCATGAACACCCCTATGGATGGGAACTTAAGAAAAGAGTATAAAAAAGACTTGATAGGTCCTAGTCAATCACGAATGGACAAGCACTTTTGATTACACAAGTGTGGACCACCTTATTAGTACCGAATCCGACCATTCTCCTGTGCTCTCTATTGCTACTTCTAGTCGTCATGCCACCATCAAATACTATAAGTTTTTGGACTTTTGGAATGATGAAGATAACTTTAAGGAGATTGTGAAACAAGCTTGGAATATTGAGGTTCGAGGCTCACCTATGTGGAGGTTTCATCCTGAGCTTAAAAAAACTTGTAAAAAACTTTCCTTTTGGTCCAAAAACACCATAGGGAATGTTTTTAACATTGTTTAAGACCTGGAGAAGAGAGTCAAATACTTTGAAAACAGGATAACCAATGACAACTCTGAGACCAATAGAGCTAAACTAAATGAAACTAATACTCATCTTATTATGGCTTATAAGAAAGAAGAAACTATCTAGAGACAAAATCAGGTATTAAATGGCTAGTGGAGGGTGAGGTGAATTTTAAATTCTTCCGCTCTATTGTTAAGGGAAGGAAAAAGAGGTTATCTTTTAAGAAGATCAAGATCGAAGATGGCAGATGGATTGAAGGAGAAGAAGACATAGCCAATGAAGCTATATCCATTTTTTCAAAAACAATTCTCTAAAGAACACACTGATACCAATTTATCTAGTTTAAATTATATCCCAAGAGTGATCACTGACATGGACAATGACAATATCACAATTACTCCTTCTATAGATGAATTAAAGATATTGTTAAGGAAATTCTACCACTCTTGTTGGGATATCATTAAAGATGACTTCTCACTAATGATTTCTGATTTTTTTTTCAGGAAACCAAAACCCAAGAGCTACCACTCACCCTTGCTCCATCCTTATTCCTAAAGTGTATAATTCCCAAGCTTTCACTGATCTCAGACCAATTAGCCGAAGCAATTTCTCTTGCAAGCTCATTTCTTCCATAATTAACAAAAGATTGAGTTGTCTTATGAAAAAATTAATCTCTCCAAACCAAACAGGTTTTATCAAAGGAAGATCCATTAACAAAAATATTATGCTAACTCAGGATATGGTCCACAATATTTCTAAAACTTCTCCTCATGAAAATGTGGTATTGAAACTTGATATGTCTAAGGCCTATGATATGGTATCTTGGGAGTACCGTTGTGAAATTCTTAGAAATTTTGGATTCAGTGAGAAGTGGATTGATTTGATTTGGAGACTTATATCTAATTTATGGTATTATGTTAATATCAATGGTACTAGACATGGATTTTTCAGTTCCACGAGAGGATTAAGATAGGGAGACCCTTTGTCCCTATATTTTTTCCTTATATGAGCAGAACTTCTCTCCAAATTAATGAATTCTCTAAACCAAACTGCTTTTATACCTTTTTCCATGGATAGTAATAGTCCTATAATATCTCATTTATGCTATGCTGATGATACTATTTTGTTTTCCTCAGGTGATGCGGACTCTCTAAAGATTATGATAGAGAAGTTGAACACATATGAAAAGATCTCAGGGTAGCTAGTTAACAAATCCAAATCGGGTGATGACTCAAGAATCAACTTGATCAATCAGATCACCGGCTTTAAACACTGTCAATTTCCTATGCAATACTTAGGTTGCCCTATCTATATAGGCACAAAAAATTGTCTATTTTAATAATATGGTGGCCAATATTTCCAAAAGAATGAAAGGATGGCAAAGAAAACTTCTCTCTTACAGGGGTAAGGCTGAACTCATCAAATCTATTCTACAGGCCCTGCCCCTTCATACGTTATCCGTTATTAACCCTCCCAAAACTACTCTTACTCAAATCGAGAAGATCATCATATGATTCTTCTAGGGTATGGATAGTAACAGGAAGGAAAAATACTGAATTACCCGGGAAGACCTTTGTTATCCTGTAGAGGAGGGTGGAGCTGATTTTAAATCTTTATCAGATACATGCAATGTCTTTTCGGCTAAGATGTGGTGGAAGTTTAGATCAAAGAAGTCCATCTTTAATGATTTCCTACTCACCAAATATTGTAAAAGATTTCACCCGATAGTAAAGAAGAAAGGTCCTGGCCAATCTCATACTTGGAGGAGAATGTTGGACATCAAAGATAGGGTGGAATCATCTATTACTTGGAGGTTGGGAAAAAGTGATATTTCCTTTTGGTGGGACTCTTGGACTGACTTCGAACCATAGGCTTGCGTGGATCAAAATAGGAGGATCTCTAAGAACATACGAGTTAAGGAATTTTACTCCAATAATACTTGGAAAAGAAACAAACTATTAAGGATCTTCCCTCATCATGTGGTCAATACCATCATGACTACACCATACGATGCAAAAAAAGAAGATCGTCCAATCTGGAAACTCGATCAATCAGGAGACTTCAGTTGTAAAACAGCCTGGCAAATCTTGAGACAAAGAGAGATGCTACTCTTGCAGGTAGATGTATTTGGCATACAAAAATCCCTTTTAAAATATGATTTTTCATGCTGAGGGTGTTACTAAATAAGGTTGGTACTGACATTGCTTTAAAAAGATCGGAAGTGAACCTCTCTTCTATTTGTAGCTGCTGCAGAGATAATCACCATGAGGAAAATACCGATCACTTATTTAGTAATGGTTATATTGCCAAGAAAGTTTGGTCTTTCTTCAATAATTCTTGCGGTATCAATATGAATCAAGGTCAAGTGAGACAAAGGGCTATAATGTGGTGGATTACTAAAGTCAAGAACGAGGTTCATAAAATGATCTTGCTTTGCTTGCCTAACGTTATCTATTGGCAAATATGGAAGAACAGATGTGCTGCTAGGTTTGATAACAAAAAAATTTCTCACTGGTCGATCAACCAACAAGTTATTAAGATAATCTACGTGCTTACCCACCATCAATTTCCAGGTCTACAATCATTTGACCATTGGCATGACTTCATCAGAGGAATGGAAAGCCTGAAACCTGTTATACAATCTCAACCTGTGGTGTGGGCTAAACCTTAAGTGGGATGGGTTAAAGTCAATGTGGATGGGTGCAACAAAGGCAATTCAGGCAACGTAGGAAGGGGTGGCATATTAGAGATCACAACGGGGCCTTACTATGTGCGTTTGTAGATTATTATGGAAGTTGTAGTAACAATTTAGGTGAAGCAAAGGCTTTTCAAAAAGGTATTTTATTATGTATAATTCTAGGTCTTACCAACGTTATTGTGGAATCTGATTCGATGATCATCCTTAACCTGGTCAAAAGGGTTAAGAAACCACCATGCGAGTTAGAGCATATTATTGAGGAGATCACGAAGATGTTAAATGAAGGAAATTTTATCTTTTACCACACTTCATGAGAAGGTAACAATACCACTGACAGTTTGGCTAGTCTAGGTGAAAGTTCTAAAGCTATGACTATCTTCACTGAGGTTGTTTCATTACCTATGAATGTCAGAACATCAATGAAGTTAGAAGCAAAAGGAATGCCAAACTTCAGATTCAGACACAAAAGGAATTGCTTCTTGTGATCAGCGAAAGCAACAATCTACATGCTGCATTTTTGCTTCTGGAAGTCGACCTCCTTTTGTTTTTCTCCAGACTTCAATTGGAAAGTCAATTTTATGCTCTTTACAGCTCAAAATTGTGTACATTTTCTTCATCAAAAGTTGTCTGTTTCTTCTTTCCACAATGCTCTGGAGGCTAAGGTTTATGTCCTCCTCCGTGTAATCTGAATTTTTTGGAAATATACAGGTCGGAGTCATGTCTAAACTCCTCCATCAGTTGGATGGATTATTAACTTAAAAAAAATCAAAACTAAAAAATTAATATTAGTACAATATCAATTACTCTATTACAAAGCAAATTGAAAAAAAAAAATCCATCCGGCATAATTTATAACGTGTTAAAATGATTAGAGATCCAATTGTATTGGTTTCAAATTTTTTGATAATATGGACTTAGGACAAAATTGTCTCATTCCAAATGGTACGAGAGAAATCGTCCCCAATTTGAGAAGGATACTTTTGAACTTCTGATCCAACAACGGTGGTGTTTGGTGTTTAAAATATGGAATGAAGGACAGGATCATTTCATCTCAAATAATTCAGAGGTAAAATTACCTTTTTGCCTTTCCAAAATATAATTAAAATCTTAAATAGTTATAGACTCTCCAAAAAGATAATATATGATTTTACTTAAAGTCCTGTTTGGTTGCTTCATATTATGTATAATATTTTATTTTTAACCTATATATGTATTTATAGATTCTTATTTAAGTTCATTAACACACAAATAGAATAATTCTTTTATAAGTTTGTTACATAATCTAATGATACTTTTTGTGATTGTTTTTACTTTTACATGCATTATGTATGTATGTATTATTGTATCAATCCTCATAGGGATTCTTTAATTTTGATGCATGTTGATCATTTTACCCTCTCTATAGTTACTTATGGTACTTGTGGCCCGCATGTGTGGGTGACACTATATTTGAGCTGGTCGATGGAGAAGTATATAAGTTTTTCATTTTGAAGGGTTTGAAAGTAAGTATGGTTGGTTTCAGTCAATATTTGATGATAACGACGTTGTATGAGAATCTGCCAGTTCCAGTAGCTTCGAAATGTGAATTTTGGGTTAATTGAATCTTTGGTTTGGGTTTTGATGATTTCTAAATGAATTTTGAGTAGTTGGTTGAAAAGTTGAAAATATATGACAGTCAACATTTAATTCAGAAGATCTTTGTTCGTTGATTTGATGATTCATTGAGATCAAAATATCGTTTTCAATCGGGTAATATATTTGATTTATGTTCATGAAATTTTGGGTGAGTTCTTGATATGTTGGTGGTTGTTGTTGGTAGGTTGTTGATATCTGGTGCAACCACATTTGCAAACCATGGTTGCACAAGTGAAGTCGCTCTTTTGGGGTTTGTACATGTGAAGCCAGGTTAAGTTGGGACTGACCGCTTCCCTGGAGCATAATTTGTATCAGTGAAGCCGCATCTGCAATGCTTTATCACGCCAACGAGCTTGCTTCTGTTGGATGTGGACCGCTCCTGCGAAATCGCGTGGTTAGTGACTTCTGCTGTTGGGAAAGATTCACCGTATCTCTGATATCACACATGTGACTAATCTCCGCAGGTGCAAAGATCGTTTAGGGTACTAATATTTTTTATAGAAAATTTGTTGTTATTAGTGTTGTGTGTGTATATATATATATTCACCCTTTTTGAATGAAAAACTATCCATGGCTAAAGCATAGGAATGTAAATAATTATGTCCAAAGAAGAAAATGAACTAATGAAGTGTACATTCATCAATGTTACTAGTAGTATATTATTTTACATCCATCATTTGCATTGATATGGAGTTCAAAAATATTGCCCAACTTTTACCATTAATATGTCATGTACGTTTAGTATTAGAGTCAAGTTGAAGATCACACCCAATTTGACAGAAAACATCACATCACGAACTTAAATTTGATTAGTTAAGTACAACAAAATTTAAAAAAATATTAAGAAAGATGCATGACTTTTCTTTTTGTAGTTTATATATTGATGAGCACAAAATAAGTGAAAAATATGAAGCAAGTTGGAGATGTATGGTGCAATAGTTGCAAATGAAGATAATTAGCAATCAATTCAATCACTATAAGGGGCGGCTCAAAAATAAAGATAGGTCAAGCTCTCGCTTTAGGACTTGAGGTTCTTAAATATTAAAGACCCAAAAAAATAAAATACTTTATATTTATGATATATTTTTTTAATTCAACTTAATTTCTCTCAATATATTAACTATTTTTTAAAATATTTGATTGATCTATAAATTAAAAGGCTAGCATCTTTTTTCATTAAGAAATTCCTGGAGTGAGTGATACAAGATTTGAAACTCAATGGATAATGGATAATTGACAAACTCTTCTATCTTTTTTTTTGCCCTATTCAAATATCATGTTTTTGTAGGGGGAGAGTTTCTATGGTGACACGTGCCTAGTTCATACATCATGCAATGCATTTCATTAGATAGTCATATGAGTTTCTTTTGTGTTTCATTATCATATGAATTTTATGTAGAAAAAAATTTAAAACTTATTAATATATTAAAATTTAGGTAATTGAGTTGGTTGAGTCGCTCCTAACTGCAACAATGACCAAGGGCCGCTCCACATCGGGTCACAAACACTTCAAATTCACTTGGCCTCGAGCACTTTTGGCTAAGGCTGTCAGGTGGGTCGGGTCGGACCAATTCGGAATCAGCCCGTTAAAATTAGCCGGGTTGTGGGCTAGATCAGGTTCGGGTTGGGGGTAAGATGGGCCGGGCCGGGCCGGGCTCAACAGTATTTTTTTAAAAAACAACCCTAAAACATATATGTACATTATAATATATATATATATATATATAGTTATATACTAATTTATAAAACATATACACATGTATACGTTAAATATACACATCTATAGAAGATATATTCACACATATACGCTCTATTCTATATATATGTACTACTTTATATAAAATATAATACAATATATATACATTAAAATATATATATATATAT
>NC_061120.1:88688592-88841655 GCF_002878395.1 Capsicum annuum | reverse complement strand
TATATACTAATTTATAAAATATATACACATGTATACGTTAAATATATTCGTCTATAGAAGATATATACACATGTATACGCACCATTCAATATATATGTACTACTTTAACTAAAATATACTGCAATATATATATACTACAATATATATATACTACAATATATAGATATAGTGTTATATATATATATATATATATATATAGTTATATACTAATTTATAAAATATATGCACATGTACACGTTAAATATATACGTCTATAGGAGATATATACACATATATACGCACCATTCAATATATATGTACTACTATAATAAAATATATTACAATCTATATACACTACAATATATACACACAATATATATAGCTATATAGTAATTTATAAAATATATTGTAACACCCCGTATTTAAGTACGTGTATTGACGTATACATATGAAATTAATTTTTTTATTCTATTTTATTTATACCGGAATTTGCCCGTCGATGGTTTCATGCGAAGGTTATTGAATACGCTTTCCAACAATATAAAGATTTCCAAAAACGGATAGGTTTCGGATATAATCGAGCACGTTCGAAACTATAAAACGGTGGCCGGGATATTTGGAAATAGTAAATGTGCAGGAAAATTTCCTGCACACAAACTACTGAGGCCAGCCGAATTTTTGGGTCAACTTCGAACGATCATAACTCCTTTAATATAATGAAATGGGAGAGCTTCAACCTATGAAAATCAAAATCTTTGAGTCTTCTTTCCAATGCAATTGGTTTCATCCAAATCCAACGTCTGAGTAAGAAGTTATACTCGTTTTACTTCAGCCTATCAAAACAGATTTTTAGGGTCAACTTCAAACAACCATAACTCCTTGTACAGGACGAACTGGGTGGCCTACTTTATATGAAATGAAAGCCCTTTGAATTATCCTTCCAACGATACCAATTTTATCCAAATCCGATATCGAAGCAAAGAGTTATGGTCGATCTACTTTAGCTTATCAAAACAGTCCACCAAAGGACAGATTTGACATTATTTAAATTTTAAAGACATTTTGGTCATTTCCTATTATATTATGGACGGGAATACGTGTATATATACATGTATATGTGTTCAAAAACTCATTTTCATCATCAATCATTGAGAAAGAACAAACCCTAGCCAAATTTGACCTTTAAATTACTTTTGATTCAACCGTAGAAATTTCAAAGTAATCTGATAACTGCGTTTGTCATCTCGAGAGCTTCGAACGGCACCTATTATTTGTGAAAACAGGATTACATAATTAAGAGGTGAATTCTAAGGTATGAATATTGTTTTCCTTTATTCCTTTCCATATGTATATGTGTGATAGAGGATTATATGTATTGGTTGTTATTGAAAGGTGATGGAAATAGGGTTATGGATTATTTTGCATGATTTGGTTGTATTGAATTCTGGAAGGTGGATATGGTAATTGAGTTATGGAAGGTGGATATGGTGATATACTATTGAATTGATGATTATTTATATCTATGGCTCAATTTGGTTTAATGGATTGTTTGGAAGGACAAATGAATCCGAACTTGATATTGGAGGATGTTGTATGAATATGCATGGCATGTGAATGTAATTGGAGTATAAGAGGGTTAAAGTGACACCCTTTATGGTGTAATTAAGGCTTACTACTTAACCACTAGTTTGGTGAATTCAAATAATTGAATTGTGACGTTTGGTTGCTGCTAATACTAGATTGCTATATATGTTCATTGTAGATAAGTAATCCGAAAAGACGGAAGTCCATTTGGGACTAGTATTGAAGGTTGACAGTCAGGTATGTAAAGCATACTCTATACCATATCTTTGGCATGAAAGTGAACAATTGTTATTAAGAAAGTTTTCAAAGTTATTCAATAACATGTGATACATAATGGTTTTGTATGATGTCCTACGTTACCAATGAACTTGTTTCCACCCTACAAGATGTCAAAACATTCCACTACTTACTTGTTTTCCAAATCTTACATGTTTATTGCACTAATGAATGTCAAAAGGTATCCGGTTACTCAAACGAGATCCATGTGCTATTAATGACTCCAAAACGTTTCATTGATATACTAATAAGTTCCTACTTCATTGTTATGGCATTGATGACTCCAAAACACTTTATTGATGTGTCAATGAGTTTTTACTTCATCGTTATTGCATTGATGGTCTATTTATATGTCTCTTATTGATGTATCATTATTTCAAAGTATCAAAATGCGGTGGCGACCGAAATAACAATCTAAAGATTAATTGAACTAAGTGATGGAAGTTCTCTCTTATCGGGTGGTATCCTAGGGGCATAAGCCTATCATGGATCGATCCTTATTTATGTGTTTATGGGTGGTATCCTAGGGGCATAAGCCTATCATGGGTCGATCCCAGTTGATATGTACTGGAGGCAGCCTAATGGTCACAGTACAGTACAGTAATGATTACAAAGATGATAAGAACGAAGGTAAAGTGATTGAATAAATACAATGTACAGGTTGTCACAAGTTCTAATAAGTGTGGTCCACTCCTATTACGATTTATTCACTTGTTTTTGATTTCTATTGAGCTCCTATATCAAATGTGATTATCTACAGCTTTACATACTCAGTACATAATTCGTACTGCCGTCCCCCACGGGGGACCTGTATTTCATGCTGCAAGCACAGGTACCTCAGCTCATACACCGCACAAGTAGGAGCCAGGATATCCAGCTGCTTTTGGTGAGCTCCAGTTTGCTTCGGGGCTTTCCGTGTCATATCCAGTCACTTTTGGTATTGTATAGAAGTTAGTTATATGGCGGGGTATGTCCCGACCTTAGTTAAACTCTGTGTATTGTCTAGAGGCTTTGTAGACCTAATGTACAGTCAAGGTGGTGTTTTGTTAATAGACGTGATGGCTCCAACGGCCAAGTATTGTATATACATATATATGTGTGCTCGAGCTTATACAGGTGATTATTTCTTTTTATATGCGACATGATGCTGTCCGAATTTTGGGTTGTCATAGAGGTATGCATGGGAACTATAAGGTGATGAGCTGGTTCTCCCAGGCCTCCTTGGTTACGGATGCCAGTCCGCCCCAATAGGATTTGAGGCGTGACACATATACACTCGTATACATTAAATATATACTACTTTAGAAGATATATACACACATATACCTACCATTCAATATATGTACTACTTTAAATAAAATATACTACAATATATATACACTACAATATATGCACACACTATATATATAGTTATATACAAATTTATAAAATATATACACATGTATACGTTAAATATATATGTCTATAGAAGATATATACACATATATACGTACCATTCAATATATATGTGCTACTTTAAATAAAATATACTAATATATATATATATATGTATATATGTATGTATATATATATACTACAATATATAATTATATATATAGTTATATACTAATTTATAAAACATATACACATGTATATGCTAAATATACACATCTATAGAAAATATATACACATGTATATGCACCATTCAATGTATATATACTACTACTAATAAAATATACTACAATATATATACATTACAATATATATAGATATAGTTATATACTACTCCTTCCGTTTCATAATAAATGAATTATTGTATTTTGGCACACATAATAAGGAAAAAGCATTAAAGACATAACTTTAACATAACTTTCCATTTTACCCCCCAAAAAAAGAAAAAATTGACCCTGTAATACCTTTTCAAAAGTTAATTGGTTGTCAAATCATAAGGATAAATTTGAAAAAAAATTCAATGATTCACTTATTTTGAAACACCAATAAATACCCCAACAATTCACTTATTCCAAAACGAAGGGAGTAATTTATAAAGCATATACACATGTATACATTAAACATACACGACTATAGAAGATATATTCACATATATACACTCTATTCTATGTATATGTAATACTTTAAATTAAATATACTACAATATATATACATTACAATATATATAGATATAGTTATATACTAATTTATAAAACATATACACATGTATACGTTAAATATACACGTCTATAGAAGATATATTCACATATATACACTCTATTCTATGTATATGTAATACTTTAAATTAAATATACTACAATATATATACATGACAATATATATAGATATAGTTATATACTAATTTATAAAACATATACACATGTATACATTAAATATACACGTCTATAGAAGATATATTCACATATATACACTCTATTGTATGTATATGTAATACTTTAAATTAAATATACTACAATACATAAACATTACAGTATATATAGATATAGTTATATTCTAATTTATATACTAATTTTAAAAAACCCAAAAATTAAAAAAAAAATAATTTCGGGCTGGGCCGGTTAACCGACGGGCCTGAACCGGTCTTGATCTGGGTCGGGTTAACCGGGCCCAAATTAAAAAAATAGCCGTTCCAGGACCTGAAACCCTGAAGCCCTAGGGCTTACCGGGCCGGGTCAAATCGGGCTGAGTCCTTTCTGACCCGACCCACTTGACAGGCTTACTTTTGGCCAAACATATCTAGTGGTTGCTCATGCACATGCAACTGCAAATTGTGCGTCACGTACTAGCTTGTCACATACTAGCTTCTAAAAACTTGTTTGTGGTAAATATAACACTGGAATCAGAATCTTTTTACTTTTTAACTCATAGTACCCTTGTAAACATGCATGTACACAGACCGGATCCAAGATTTTAAGTTTGTGGGTTTCCAATAAAATAAATATACCCAAAGAATTTAAAAATGGTCATTCCAACAGAATTCAAACTCGGGTATAGCATATGAGACACTTTTTCAAGTTCTTGTTGAACCACTAAGCCAACTAACAACTTTGTTAATGAGTTCCACTGCAAGAAAAATGCTTATTACCTGGAGATTTTCATAGGGATAATGTGGTAAAATCTCCAAGCAATTTGATTACCGGCGAATTTTCTTACCAATTAGAATCCAAAGGAAATACCTTTGTAGGTAATTATTACCTGTGGATTTATAGAGTTCCTAGGTAATTTAGCTGCGGAAATAAATCCGTAGGTATGTTATTTGCGATTAACCATCAAAATTTTGCATGAATTATTTGGTAAAATTTCATAAAAAAGGATTTTACCTGCGGATTTCCACGAAAAAATCACAAATTATTCCCCACGAAGATTCCCAAATAAATTCCTAGGTAATTTATCTGTGGAAATAAATCCGTAGGTATGTTATTTGCGAATTTATTTGCGATTAAATATCAAAATTTTACATGAATTATTTGATAAAATTTCATAAAAAAGAATTTTACCTGCGGATTTTTAGGAAAAAATTTCCAAATTATTCCCCACGAAGATTTTCAAGCAAATTCCTAGGTAATTCAGCTGCAAAAATAAATCCGCAGGTACGATATTTGCGTATTTATTTGCAATTAACCATCAAAATTTTGCATGAATTATTTGGTAAAATTTCTTGCGGATATTTATGAAACTATTCTGCAAGAAAATTCGTATGAAATATCCCAAGTAAATCTGCAAGAACAAATTTTTTCTAGAAAATTTTCATAAATATTTAGCATGTACATCCCCATGAAAATTCCCAAGTAATAATTCACACATAAATTACTAGAAACATTTCACAATTAATCAAAAATTTATTCAAAACCTTCAATAATTCTCAAAAATATCATTCAATACAAATCTAATGTAAACCCTTACAGCTAACAAAAAAACATAATTCAAAACATCCACATCAGTAATGTATATTCTTAAATGGTCAAAAACAAAATATTTTAAACTTGAATCCTCAATAAAACTACCAACCATCAGGGTCAGAATCACTTTCATTCACGTTATCAAGATTATCACTTTCATTCACGTCGTCAGAGTCACCATCACTTTCATCCTCATAAGCTTGGTTGTCTTCTTGAGATGGGCGTTCATCATTTGTAGATGATTTCTTGTATACATGCTTCATCAACAAGTCTAATTCCTTTCTCATCCTCCTTCCACAATTGATGCACTTTGAGCAACTAATATTTCTTGTTTCTTTCTTTCAAACTCATTCTTCATAAGAATATATCAATTCAGGTCACAAAAAGTGCTAAAAAGACATTATTAGCATAAATTATATGATATTATAGTATCAAATAAAATCATAACAATCAACAAATATAAATATGTATATATTAGCATATAAAACATCATGAACTTAAAGTTTATTTTTCAAATTATTGTGACTATTGTTATGACTTCTTCTATTAAGATAACAGATGATAAAATTAGAAGAACAAGAGGAAGGGTTCAAGTGGTGCCATGTATTTAACACTTAATGTGAAGAAAACTCTTTTCTTATTTCTTAAAACTCCATACCTGATCAAATGAATTATACAAGGTACACTGCAATGGATTATACATTGTCAGATACACTGCAATGGATTATACTAGAAGATTTACTCAATGAGAAATTCTCAAAGCAGAGATCTTTTCATATAACCAAACAAATTTATTTTGTAACTATACTTTATTATTTTTAAGTTATTAGTACACATTTCAAGTGACTAAATTATTTTCAAGTCACAAGTTCACAATTTCATGTAACTACACTTAACCATTTTCAAGTCACAAGTTCGCAATTTCAAGTAACTACACTTAATAATTTTCAAATAACTTATTCACATTTCAAGTCACTAGTACACATTTCAAGTTACTATACTCAAACCATTTTCAAATAGCTAATTGACATTTCAAGTCACTGTACTTAATCATTTTCAAGTAACTACACTTAACCATTTTCAAGTCACTAGTACACATTTCAAGTCACTACACTTGACCATTTTTAATTCACTAGTACACATTTCAAATCACTACACTTAATCATTTTCAAATAATCAATTTACATTTCAAGTCACTGTACTTAACTATTTTCAAGTAACTACTTCATATTTCAAATAATTATACTTAACCATTTTCAAGTCACTATACTTAATCACTTTCAAGTAACTAATTCAAATTTCAAGTAACTACACTTTAACAGTTTTCAAGTCACTAGTACAGGTTTCAAGTCACTATACTTAACCATATTTTCAAGTAACTACAACTACTAGAAAAAATAAGAAAATCGACCTCAAAAATCGACCACATGTGGTCGCTTTTCCTGTTTTCACTTCAAGTCACTAATTCACTTCACAAGTTACCAAACTAAATTAAATTCAAAATAAAAGTTCACATTTCAAATACCTACACTTAAACATTTTCAAGTCACTAATTCACTTTACAAGTTACCAAACTAAAGTAAATTCAAAACAAAAGTTCACATTTCAAGTAACTACACTTAAACATTTTCAAGTTGCTAATTCACTTCTCAAGTGACCATGAACTTTATTAAATTCGAAACAAAAGTTCACATTTCAAGTATCTACTCTTAAGCATTTCAAGTAACTAATTCACTTCACAAGTGATCATGTAATTTACTAAATTCAAAACAAAAGTTCACATTTCAAGTACCTATACTTAAACATTTTCAAGTCACTAATTCACTTCTCAAGTGACCACACTTTACTAAATTCAAAGCACAAATCCACATTTCAAGTACCTACACTTAAACATTTTCAAGTCATTAATTCACTTCTCAAGTGACTATGTACTTTACTAAATTCAAAACACAAGTTCACATTTCAAGTATCTACACTTAAGCAAATCGAAGTCACTAATTCACTTCTCAAGTGACCATGTACCTTACTAAATTCAAAACAAAACTTCACCAATTAAGTACCTACAATTAAACATTTCAAGTTACTAATTCACTTCACAAGTTAGCAAACTAAACTAAATTCAAAACACAAGTTCACATTTTAATTACCTACACTTAAATAAATCGAAGTCATTAGTTCACTTTTCAAGTGACCATGTACCTTAATAAATTCAAAATAAAAGTTCATCTTTCAAGTACCTACACTTAAACATTTTAAGTCACTAATTCACTTCACAAGTTACCAAACTAAACTAAATTCAATACACAAGTTTACATTTGAAGTACCAACACTTAAACAAATCGAAGTCACTAATTCACTTCTTAAGTGACCATGTACCTTACTAAATTCAAATCAAAAGTTCACCTTTCAAGTACCTATACTTAAACATTTCAAGTCACTAATTCACTTCACAAGTTACCAAACTAAGCTAAATTCAAAACAAAAGTTCACCTTTAAGGATCTCAAGATTTCACTCACTCCCCAAATGTAAGGGACCATATCAGGCCTAACTCCAATAACATTTCAAATTAGGCTTTAAACCTAACTCACACCCCAAAAGCTAGCTCAAAGGAAAGACATTGCTCAAGCCTTACAAGGAGTCCAAGATTCTACCATTCAATGACGAGGGACATTCCATTCACCAAAATTCATATTCTACCAAAACTTAAGTTATGACCTTATAAGTAATAGTAATACAATCTAGGATTGAAGAAGTAAAAAAACGCAGGTGCGATGCGAATATACTTCCATATTGCAAAGCAATTGAAACTACAAAGTTCATATTAGCTGCACCTTGCTTCTTTACCGAACAGAAATTAGGGTGTGGGAATCAGATCAAAAAAAATTTTTATGTACAGTGTAGGTAAAAAAAATTGTGTATAGATAATCAAATAAAACTAGAATGGAATTGGAGGTTTGCATGGTATTAGACTATTTTTTCCTCTTACAAACTAGATCACCTAGCGGCTAAACCAATTTAATGCATTAATTAATCAAGTCTTGGCCATGAGCATATTCACAACCCCACATGATATGGGAGCGCCACATCGGACCCAACATACCTGACTCTCATAGCTTAGGGCCAACTCACAATCTAAAAGCTATCTTAAAAGGAAGGAGGTTTGTCACGTCTTATAATAGTTATAAGATCATTAAATGTCGTTTGACATTCCGTTGATCATACACAGTTATAAGATCTTTTGTATCTACTGGTGGATGATTAATCATCACATAACTAAATCGATCCAAGTATAAAACTAACACATGAACAAACAATATCAAATAGAACTACATAAAAATAAATGGAGATGGAGATATAAATAGTTTACCTTGTATTGAACGAAGGAAGAAGAAGAGAAAAACAAATTGCACCAAAAAGGATCGTTGGGCTAAACTGAATGCATTTTTTGCAGGTTGATTTTTGGGCTTGCTGTCGGCGGTGGTAGTGGATAGAGGAAATAATGAGATACGGCGGCGGCGAAGACAGTGGTTTGTTCGCTGGCTGTATGGCTGTTGTGCAGGGGCGGCTGGTGGCGCGATGGAGGAAAACGAGAGAGGAAGAAAGGAGGGGCGATGGACTTGCCGGCGATGTGGCTCACCAGAGTGTGGTGTTCACCGATAGTTGACCTTAAAGAGAGAGAAGAGAGAAAGAAGAGAAAAGGTGCGGCTAATTTTTGCAAAAATAGGAAAATGATTTAGGGTTTTATGTATTAGGGTGTTATATGTACGAATAATAAGATTTAATCTCAGCCGTCGATCGTATGAGATCAACGATTGTGATTAAAATTGAGAAGGGGATGAAAAATTGATAAAAAAATTAGGCTAGAATTGACATTAATTGGATATAAAAAATGACTAAGAATCAAATGGATTGGGAAATTGAATTGAATTAGGGCTGCTATTTAATAAATGTACAACTGACGTATTAATAAAAACGAGAAAAATAATAAGATGTCGATATTAAAATATGCTATGTATGTAAAATCAATGTTACGTTAAAAAATGTAATATAAAACCATTGACAATAAAATTTGAAATAAATATTTCCCAGAATTTACCGCCAAATATTCTGACTGTTGTAGTCACAAATAGTATCGAAAAAATATTTTGTAAAAAATAAAATAAAAAAGTAAGTTTTGGTATTTAGTTTTTTTTTTTAATGAGAAATAAGATTTAATCTCAGCCATCAATCTCATGAGATCGATGGCTGTGATTAAAATTGAAAAGGAAATTGAAAATTGGTTTAAAAATGAACCAAATTAAATTCAAAAATAGGTTAAAATTGACATCAATTAGAAATAAGGTTGACTAGAATTTAAATAAAATTGAGAAGATAATTGAATTAACTTAGGCTGCTATTTAAATATAATAATAAATTTATAGTAATAATAACTTAAAAAATATTATAAAAAATGTTATTCTTACAATAAATTATGTATGTAACATAGAAAATATTATATAAAAATTATCGATAATAAATTTGAAATAAATTGAACATAATAATAATAATAATAATAATAATAATAATAATAATAATAATAATAAAATCAAGGTGACATCTTTTGATTGTTTTCTCTATGAGATTTCGAGAAAATGAATAAAACAACTAACCCGATTTAGTCCCACAAATTGGGGTCTGTGGAGGGTACAGTATATGCAGACCTTACCGCTGAAGTAAATAAGTTGTTTTCAATAGACCCTCGATTCAAGAAAAATAGTTTGAAGCTGTCCACTTTCAAGAAAAATATTAGTAAAAATTGATTTAATATTGACCTTTGATCAAATATTATGAACGGTTGAGATTAGAATTGAGGAGATGAGTCAAATTGAGATTAGATATTGGGTTAAAAAAAAT
This sequence comes from Capsicum annuum, assembly GCF_002878395.1. Lineage (NCBI taxonomy): Eukaryota > Viridiplantae > Streptophyta > Magnoliopsida > Solanales > Solanaceae > Capsicum > Capsicum annuum. The sequence goes on along the minus strand of NC_061120.1, from coordinate 88,831,032 downwards.
TTAATTAGGGATTTCGATTGAGTCAAATTAAACTCAATTGACACAAAATGAGTATAAATGACTAGAATTTAAATAAATTAGGAAAATTGAATTGAATTAGGTTGATATTTAATAAATATATTAACTATATAAAATTAATATTAAAAAATAAATAAAATTGTTAATTTTAATAATGGAGTAGACTTCTATTTAATAAATATAGGAAGGCCGTGATAACAACAACAACAACAACAACGACAATAATAATGATGATGATGATGATGATAATAATAATAATAATATACAATGTTTGTAAATTATGGGCATGTATACTAGCGGAAATGAATTAATAAATATAAATATAAATATAAATTATTTGTTAATTAGTTGGCACAATAGTCCGCAAAAAAAATGACGGAAATTAAGATTCGATATAAATAAAATAATAACTTAATAATAATAATAACGAGGAAAATAATAGGAATCAATATAAATTTGGTTTAAAATGAACCAAATTGAATTAAAAAATTGACATCAGTTAGATATAAGGTTGGCTAAAATTTAAATAAAATTAAAAAGATAATTGAATCGACTTAGACTGCTACTTAAATATAATAATAATAAATAAATGTTGATCAATAGATGAGATCTAAAGATTAAGAATTTGGTTTAAAAAATCGAATGGAATTTGAAATTGAGTTCAATTGGACACAATTTAGGCTAACATTGTTATAAATTGGCAAAATTAGGCTAGAAAATAAATAAATTAGAAAAAATTAAATTGACTAAGGTTGCGGATTAATACAATAATAATAATAGTAAAATAAATAATATAATTATTCTTAGATTAGTTTTGAATAAATTGTGTAAATAAAAATACGGCACATAATATATTACTTTAAAATCAACGATAACAATAATTCGAAATAGACACCTATAAATTATGAATATAAAATTTAAAATTGTTGATAATACATCTGTGATATCATCTATGCCAATAAACTAATTTTATTTTCTTGAGCATCTTTTGTTTTATAATACGTGTCAACTGATTTAATGTCTAATTTCTTTTTATTTTTTATTTTGTATTCTACAAGTTTATCCTTTTCCAATTTAAATTTTTCAAGTCATAAAAATTCTATGTAAATCCCCAAGAAATAATTTCAGCTAAATTTGTAGCAACACAATCCCCCAATAATTTTTCAAGTAATAATTTCATAGGTAAATCCCCAAGAAATAATTTCAGCTAAATTTGAAGCAACACAATCCCTCAATAATTTTTCAAGTAATAATTTTGCAGGTAATCCCCAAGAATAAATTCCCATCAAAATTCGCAGAACAAAATTCCCAAATAATTTCTCAGGTAATAAATTCCATTACATAAATTTCTACAAAAATATCTCTAGTAAAATCCGTAAGATAAATTACCAAAATATTTTATATATTTGTCCATATACCTGCGGATTTATCTAGAGATAAAATGCTCGCCGATACATTTTCCCAGGTAATGTTGCAAGTAATAATTTCACAGGTAAATCCCCAACAAAATTTTTGTCCATATACCTGCAAATTTACCTAGAGATAAAATACTCGCCGATGCATTTCCCCAGGTAATGTCTCAAGTAATAACTTCGTAGGTAAATCACCAGCAAAATTTGTAGCACAAAATAATCACCAAATAATTTCCCAAGTAATAAAATCTATTACATAAATTTCCACCAGAATATATCTAAGTAAATTCGTAGGATAAATTACCTGAAGATTTTTCTATGGATTTAAAAAACATATATATTTTTTCATATACCTGCGGATTTACCTAGAGATAAAATACCCACCAATATATTTCCCCAAGTAATGTCGCAAGTAATAATTTCACAGGTAAATCCCTAGAATAAATTCCCAGCAAAATTTGCAGCACAAAATCCCCAAATAATTTCCTAGGTAATAAAATCCATTACATAAATTTCCACCAAAATATCTCTAAGTAAATTCGGAGGATAAATTACCTGAATATTTTTCTATGGATTTAAAAAATATATATATTTATCCATACACCTGCAGATTTACCTAGAGATAAAATACCTTCCGATCCCCAAGAATAAATCCCCATCAAATTCGCAGCACAAAATTCCCAAATAATTTCGTAGGTAATAAAGTCCATTACATAAAATTCCACCAAAATATCTCTAAGTAAATCCGTAGGATAAATTACCTGAATATTTTTCTATGGATTTAAAAAATATATATATTTGTCCATATACCTGCGGATTTACCTAAAGATACTTACCCGCCGATATATTTCCCCAGGTAATGTCGCAAGTACTAAATTTGAGCAATATGGCGCCAAATTCACATGAGGAATTTGTTGCAAATATATAGTTCGCAGGTAATATATTTTAATATTGAGGAATTTAATATTTTCGTAGGTAAATCCGCATGTATTTTCTGCGATATTATTCCCTAGGTAAAATCCCCATGTAATTTACAGTTTTCTAGTAGTGTTCCTCACTTATAATTTTTATATATTGAATAGATTTTTAATATAATTACATGATATACGAAAATTATTGGGGAACAAAATGTTTTCGTATATCATGTAATTATATTAATAATAATAATAATAATAATAATAATATTTAACTGTTAACAAAATACTATATTAATAATATTAGCAATACAATACCATAACAATGTATAATATTATTACTATCTCAGTGATAATACTATAATCAATATGACAACTATAACAATAATTTAACTACTTTTTAACAAGTTAATATATTAATTATACTTGAGTCGTGCTAGGCACTGTCCTAATAAACTATTTCTGCAGTGTGAAATATTTTTTTCAGATTAGATAAGTACATCCCTGATTAATTAGAGGATATTTTGAGTTAAATAAGTCTTCCCTAATTAATCAGAGGGTACAGAAATCAACAAAATCAATAATACAAATACCAGCAAGTTAAACTAAAAATTGATTAAACAAGCCCAAACCAAAATCTATGCAAAGAATGAAGAGGAAAACGTTGGGGAGGGAGAAAAAATAATAAGACAGAATGTTGAAAGTGTGTTAGTTAAAGGAAAAGAAAGAAGCTACTGTTTGCTATGTTTTCATTAGTTCCCCCTTTTGATGATATATCAATATATATATATATATAGAGAGAGAGAGAAAGTTAGGCGGTGGAACAAAGGGCAAGATTAGAAATTAATCAAAGATTTTTCCTTTCTCTCCAAGTAATAAAACAACTTCTAAAACGAACTTCTTGATGGCTTCCAAAGTAAGCCTTCTCAAGTATATCTGTAGATGGCTTCCAAAATACATTTAAAAACATGATTTTTTTAATACACTTCAAATGTAAATTATTTTGAAATAACTAAATAATTTTCCTACAATCCCCACATTATTTCAAAATAATTTATAAAAAAGGTTTTAACTTGCGGATTTGCATGGACAAAATGTAGTAGGTTTGGTGTCTTCTGAACTATGAACTAAACTTAAATCAATAAAATTTAACTTACAGAATTATTGGTGAAATATAATATTTCTATGAATCAAATAATTTTTGTTGTAAGTCAGAGACTTTATCAATCACATTTTGACCATAATTTTGTTGTTCAACACGGTTTTGCGCCAATAGGTCATGCTGTGCCTGGTATTCATGAGAGCTCTAAAGACTAAGGCCAAAAGTCTCATAGGAACGGCCTCATTCCACTTCTCATATAGGTGAATTCATCAAGTGTACACTGCCTTAAATACACCACCCATAAGGATTATGAATTCGTTAACTGTTAATAACTCATCCCTCTATTTTAGTAGTAGTTTAAGCACTCTCAATAAGTGTGCAGAGTCAATATCGACTTTTTATTACCTATATGAACCTACTTCATGGGATCTCCAATCATATAAGTTTGGTTACCATCTCTATTGACAATCATATTGGCCTTAGCCCCATCTCTTTTGATGTTTGAAGAATTAATTTTCTTTCCACGGGTGTAGTCAGTGAATCGGCAGAATTCAATTCCGAATTCATATAATCAATGGAAATTATTCCATCTCTCAGCAATTGCTTAATAACATCATGCCTCAATTTCATATGTCTACTCTTATAACTGTAAGATTTATTCTTCACAATAACAATTGCAGCTTGATAATCACAATGTATATACATAGGATGCACCAGATCATCCTTGTTTAAAGGGATATTAGACAACAGATCATCCTTTTTCAATGGGATATTAGGCAACAGATCATCCTTTTTCAAAAGGATATTAGGGAACTATCATCCCTTTTCAAAGGGCTATGAGCAACAGATCATCATTTTTAAAAGGGATATTCGCTAAGAAATTTCTTAGCCATCCAGCCTCAGCACCAGCTAACTCCAGAGCTACAAATTCTGATTCGATAGTTGATCTAGCAATAATCGTCTGCTTAGCTGATCTCCAAGATACTGCACTACCACCAAGTGTGAACACATAATCACTAGTGGATTTTGTCTCATTTGAATCCGAGATCTAATTTGCATCACCATATCCTTCTAAGATTGAAGGAAATCCACTATATAAAATACCATAATTCACGGTTCCTTTTAAATATTTCATCAGCCTCATTAATGCAGACCAATGCTCATTATTAGGATTATGAGTATATCTTCTTAGTGTACACACGACATAAGCTATATCAGGCCTAGTAAAATTCATTAAATGCATTAGACTCCCAATAATCTGTGCATACTTAGACTGAGCAACTGGGTCACCATTATTCCTTTTTAATTTAGAATTCACATCATAAGGCGTGGCTACAGGAGTTACCTCTCAACATTCAAATTTCTTTAGAAGTATTTCCACATAATATTCTTGTGATAACATTATACCATCTTTACTTCTTATAACTTTAATTCCTAATATCATATTCACTTTACCCAGATTTTTCATATCAAAGTTAGTAGACAAAAATAATTTGATACATTCCACAATATTTAAACATGTACCAAATATAAGTATGTTATCAACATATAAATAAATTATCACATAATCATTGTCTACCACTTTTGTATAAACACATTTATCCACCTCAACAGAAGAAAAGCCGTCTTTTATTAAGATTTGATCAAATTTCTCATGCCACTGTTTAAGAGTTTTTTTAAGGCCATAAAGAAATTTAATTAATTTACAAATTTTATTTTCTTGTCCAGAGATTACACATCTTTCAGGTTGAACCATATAAATTTCTTCTTCTAAATCGCCATTTAAGAAAGCTATTTTTACATCCATTTGACGGATAAAAAGCTTATGAATTATTGCTAAAGCAATTAATATTCAAATAGAAGCAATTCTTGTTACTGGTGCAAATATATCAAAATAATCAATATTTTTCTTTTGAGAAAATTCTTTAGCTACTAACCGAGATTTATATTTATCTATAGATCCATCCGGGTTGAGTTTCTTTTGAAAATTCATTTACAATCAATCGATTTTGCACCAGGAGGTAAATCATTTAAGACCCATGTATTATTTTTCATAATTGAATCAAGTTCAATTTTTATTGCCTCTTTCCAAAATTTAGCATCAGAAGAAGATACAACTTCAAAATAATTTGATGGTTCATTATCAACAAGAAAGGTTTGAAAATCATTTCCATAAGAAAAATATTCTTTTCTAGGCCTTTTACTCCTTCTTAGTTCCTCAATATTAGAGGTAGATTCATTTTCTTTTTTCAAAAGGTGCATGAGAGATATTATCACATAGTGGAAAAATATGTTCAAAGAATTCAACATTTTTTGTCCCAATTATAGTATTACTATCAAGTACATCACTTTTCAAGATACGAAATTTGTATGCAACACTATGTTCAGCATATCCAATAAGCATGCAATCAACAGTTTTAGAACCTATTTTCCTCTTTTTAGGTCTATGAAGAAGAACTTTAGTAAGGTAACCCCACACTTTTAAATATTTCAAATTAGGCTTATAACCTTTCCATAATTCATAACGAGTTTTGTCAGTTCTTTTATGAGGAATTCTATTCTATAAATGACATGCATATAAAATAGCTTCACCCCACAAATTATTGGTGTATTAGAGCTAATTAACATAAAATTTATCATTTCTTTCAGTGTCCTATTTTTCCTTTCAGCTACACCATTAGACTCAGGAGAATAAGACGGTGTTACTTCATGAATAACACCCTCTTTTTCAAAAAAAATGTTTAAAGATACATATTCTCCACCTCTATCAGATCTAATTCTCTTGATTTTTCTACTAAGCTGAGTTTCAACTTCAAATTTATAAGACACAAAAGCATCAAATGCATCATCTTTATTTCTAAGTAAATACAACTTAGTAAATCTAGAGAAATCATCAATAAAGGTCACATAATATCTTTTACCACCTCTAATCATAGTTTGTTTTAAATCGCCCAAATCAGTGTGGATCAAAGATAACAATTCAGTTTCTCTATTAATTGAAAAATATGACTTTTTAGTAATTTTAGCTTTAACACATATTTCACATTTATCAAAATTATTTGAGTTTAAACTAGATATTAAACCAAGTGATTGCATATTCTTTATATATTTAATATTAACATATCCTAATCTAGTATGCCATAAAGAAATAGATTCAATCGTATAAGCAAAAGCTAATGCATTATCATTGATATTATTAAGTGCATAAAGTCCATGATTACAACGTTCATTTTCAATAAGAATATCATTTTTAGTTAATATGACCTGATTATTTTCAAATATAACCTTTATTCCAACTTTTCCTAATAATGCCACAGAAATCAAATTAATTCTAATATAAGGAATATGCAGCACATTACTCAATGCCAAGGTTTTACTAGATGTGAGTTTGAGAAGAACTTTGCCTTTTCTAAGAACTTGAATAGTTCTCGAAGTTCCAAGATAAACAATTTCTTCTTCTTTATCAACTTGGGTGTATGATATAAAATCATTTTTATTTATACAAATGTGCCTAGTAGCACCAGAGTCTACCACCCAATTTCGCACATTGGTCTCATTCATTTATGAAATGACTGCAATAATTATATCATTCGTTTCAGTCAAATTTATTTTTGACTTAGCAGAATTGTCATTTCTTTCACATATTCTCTCGCATGGAGACATATTTTTTTATAAAGATTTTATTATTATCATTAGACATGTAACCAAATTTATTTTCATACCTGTAATCTGCAGTACCATAATCTTCTGACAAACTGACTGAAATGGAAGTAGCCAGAGAAACACCAACATCAGTATTATGAACGGTCTTAAAACCAATATTATATGCCATAGTTTCTTAGATTGTTGGGGAACAACAGAAAATAATAATAATAATAATAATAACAATATTATTTAACTGTTAACAAAGTACTATATTAATAATATTAGCAATACAATAACACAACAGTGTATAATATTATTACTATCTCAGTGATAATACTATAATCAATATGACGATAATACTATAATCAATATGACAACTATAACATTAATCTAACTACTTTTTAACAAGTTAATATATTAATTATACTTGAGTCGTGCTAGGCACTGTCCTAAGAAACTATTTCAGTAGTGTAAAATATTTCTCCAGGATTAAATAATTACATCCTGATTAATTAGATGATATTCTGAGTTAAATAAGTCTTCCCTCATTAATCAGAGGATACATGAATCAACAAATTCAATAATACAAATACCAGTAAGTTAAACTAAAAATTAATTAAACAAACCCAGACCAAAATCTATGCAAAGAATGAAGAGGAAAACGTTGGGGAGGGAGAAAAAATAATAAGACAGAATGTTGAAAGTGTGTTAGTTAAAGGAAAAGAAAGAAGCTGCTGTTTGCTATGTTTTTCATTGGTTCCCCCTTTTGATGTTATATCAATATATATATATATAGAGAGAGAAAGTTAAGCAGTGGAACAAAGGGCAAGATTAGAAATTAATCAAAGATTTTTCCTTACTCTCCAAGTAACAAAACAGCTTCTAAAACAGACTTCTTGATGGCTTCCAAAGTAAGTCTTCTCAAGTATATCTCTAGATGACTTTCAAAATATATTTAAATACATGAATTTTTTAATATACTTTAAATATAAATTATTTTAAAATAACTAAATAATTTTCCTACAAAAATATTTGGGGGTTTCCGAGACCCCTCCACAAATGCCAAATCCCTGCATGTCATGTCAGTGCTTAAATCCAAGAACATAAAAGCATTGTAAGAGATGACAAAACATAATGAAAGGGTAGATATGACGCAGATATGTTTGATTTTGTCTATTGACTTTGTAATTTGCAAAGTCAAAATTTTATTATTGGCTTTCAAAATATGAACAAGTAAAAATACAAAAATATCGAAGAAAGTTAATATCTACTATTTATATATGAACAATAATTTTAATAATGTAATTTTCGTCGAAAGAGATTTAAATAAACCATTGACTTATCTGGCTCCACCCTTGAGCTTAGTCCAGTAAAGAATCGCGATAAAATAAGGGAATGTTGTAAGAATCTTATAGTTTTTTAGGCCTGTAGTCTAACTAGATTGTATATTCAGCTAGCTAGTTTCCAAGATTTTAATTGTCTAATATGGCCATAAAATACAAACGTGTTTTCCATTGTGTCCCAGGTGAGGGTGAAGGAAATAAAATCACTCAAAAAATAATCTATCATCTATATCTGTATCTATATCTATATCTATAATCTATAATATATTAAAAGTGTGAAATTCCTTAGAAAAGTGACCCTTAGAAAAATGATTTGAACTTTTTATCCTTCATTAAAATATTTTCTAATAGACAAAATCGTCTTTTCACTATTTTTTAAAAATAATTATTATTAAATTATTATTCAAATATTTAGAATATAAAAAAAAAGAAATAAGGAAGAATCTCATACCAAAAAGGAATTAAATGCAATGTTAAACTTTTTCATTAGCAACTTTTTAGGGAAAACACTATTTATGAAAAGGAAAAAAGTTAAGAACCAAAATTTATATATATATATATATATAAAGTTTGACATGTTTTTAAGGGAAAACCTATTTATGGAAAGGAAACCAAAATTTATATATATGAAAAAACGTATGGCATGTTTTTAAGGAAAAACCTATTTATGGAAAGGAAAAAAGTTAAGAACCAAAATTTATATATATAAAAAAAACGCATGGCATATTTTTAAGGAAAAACATGTTCTTTGTTTTATTGCTTTTTAGGATCTATACTACATGTTTGATTTTGATTTTGATTTTATTTTTTTGATATCATCCTATGATGTTCTATGTGTAGCTTTGTTTCGTCGTTTTGAGAATTTTATTTTATGTTCACTATTTATCTTTTATTTTTGTGACAGGTTTTGTGAAAAAACTATGATGTTGTTAGCTCTTGATAGATGACTTGCAAATGTCTTTCATCACAATTTTCAGATTGTCATCTTCTATCTTAGCATAATATTTTTTGTTATTTTTAATTTGTTAAAAGTAGTTGTAAACTAAAAACACTTGCTTTATATTTCAAAAGAAATTGAGTTAATCAAGGACTCCTTTCAACTCATTATCAGGAAAATTAGGTTCAAGCATAAAACAAATTCGTAGAATATTTTACTTATTTATACAACTCAATGACCATATATGTTTTGTAAGTGCACAAGAAGTTTTTTTCCTTCGCGATTTGTACTATTTACAATAAGTTTTGTGCTTCTCTTTTTTCTCTTTATTTTTAGGTCAACTTATTTCTCATGTGGTGTTGCTTTGTTACAAGTTTCAACTTTTTGTCGACTTCGAGTTGCGTAAAATCACCACGTTAAGATGTTATTTTAATTTTGAAGGAATTCTCATAACATCAAAAGGATCAACTTATTTATGCAACATAATGATTTGAACAAACTCTTAGAGCTTAACCTCAATCGCTTCACCTGAGGTTAGATTTTTGAAGTTAAAGACATATTGTTTTGCTAAAATAGCAAAGGTAATCCAAAACTTAATAATAGTGAAGGCCCGTTACTATCTGTTGTCTTTGTTACTATCTGCTATTTCTTGTACTTCTGTTACTTCATTTTTGGGACTGCTTTGGACCACTCTTTCTTTGATCTCGATGGTCTATTGGAAACGTCCTTTCTACTTTTGGTAGAGATAAGGTCGGGGTACACTCTACCCTCTTCTGACCCACTTTGTGAAATAATACAAGGCATGTTGTTGATGTTATTGTAATCTTTATTACAAAGTAAGCACCAGTAACACTATCTATATGAACTTTATGCAAATATAGTTCTGCATTATCTAAGAGAATGAGTTATAGTGAATGTATGAGGAAGAAACTTCCATATATGAAAAATGTGCCATTATGGATCGAAACATTTTCAGTAAAAAAGGGCGATTTATCAACATAAAATTGCTTTGTTCATAGATGTTATTTGAGGTGTAGACAACCTTGAAATTCAAAACCTTTCCTTTCACAAATATAGTGAAAATAAAAGTGAATGCAAAGGGTTACATGTAAGGTTACTGCAGTGCCATGAGCCACTTCTAACCAAGAGAGTGGAAGTTCGAGTCACCAAGGAAACAAAGTGAAATGGGCCACTGTCGACTCTTGAGGATAGGGAGTTTCGAATGGATCTATCGTACCAGAGAAGAAAAAGAAGATTAATCTTGAGCTTAGGAGTTATGTAGTAGGGTTTATCTCATTACAGAAGAAAATAGAGAATGCAAAAGTTCTTTTTAAACATGACTTTAAGATTAGGAATAAAGAATAGTAATAGGTTAAATCAATGATGCATGTATTGTCACAAAAAAATAATAATAATGCACGACCTTCACTGTACTCTGTATCAAGTAGAGGTTTCACCTAAAAACCAAGCATTCTTAGAATGATAATGAGGCACGAAGAGAATTGAAATTCAAAAAGTAAAATATTACAGATATGAAAAAGATAGAAATTAAGAATTGAGGACCCCAAGTCCCTAACCCTTTATAGTTGTAATTGTTACAATATCTTTTTTTATTAAAATTGAAATAGTCAAAATTTAATCGTATATCTATTTTGACGTAATGTTTGAATTACAAAAAGTAATCAAAACATATAAAAGAAATTTACTAAATTATTTAAAGTTAAGCATGTTGTGAATTTTGCTGGATTTGAGAAGTTAACGGATAAGCTGACTTTGACTCTGGTATTAACTTTGCATGAAGAAACTGATGGTTTTGTGGTCTATTACGATGCATCCCGTATGGGGATTGGTTTCATCTTTGATGCAGCATGGTTTTGTGGTCTATTACGATGCGTCCCGTATGGGGATTGGTTTCATCTTTGATGCAGCATTGCAAGGTGGTTGCTTATGCCTCTTGACAATTGAAGGTGTAGGTGAAGAATTATCCATCCCATGACTTAGAGTTGTTGGCTGTGGTGTTCATGTTGAAAATGTAGCATCACTATTTATATGGGGTGCATACAGACATATTTTCTGATCATAAGAGCCTGCAATATTTGTTCACCTGGAAAGAGCTTAACCTCGTGTAAAGAAGATGGCTTGAGCTGCTTAAGGATTATGACATAAGTCATCATTACTATCCAGGTAAGGCTAACGTAGTTACTAATGCCCTTACCAGGTTATCCATAAGAAGTCTAGCTTATGTGGATGAGGGGAAACAAGAGCTAGTGAAAGATATTCACCATTTGGATAACCTTGGAGTTCACCTCCTGGATTCAAAAGATGATGGTGTGTTTGTTCAAGAGGTGGCAAAGTCATCTCTTGGTGCTAAGGTGAAAGAGAAGCAAGTGTTAGATACTATATTGATGAAAATCAAGAGTGATGTAGGTGGGCAGAAAGTGATGGGCTTTTATATTAGTTGTGATGGTACCTTGCGATACCAAGGGAGATTGTGCATTCTCGACATAAATGGACTGCAAAAGATGATCTTGGCTGGGGTGCATGGGTCTCATTACACTATTTATCCCGGTTCAAAAAAATGTATCATGACCTTAAGGAAATTTAATGGTGGAATAGTATAAAGAGGGATGTGGCTAGTTTTGTGGCTAAGTGAAAGGTGTGTTAGCAAGTGAAAGTTCAGCTCTTAAGGCCTGGAGAATTGCATCAAGAAATTAAGTTGCCTGTGTGGAAATGGGAAGTGATCAACATGGATTTTGTTACCGGTCTTCCCCGGTCTCAGAATTAGATTAATTTGATCTGGGTCATTGCGGATAGGATGACAAAGTCTGCTCATTTTTTGCCACTGAGGATTAATTTCTTGATAGAGGATTATACGAGGTTGTACCTCTAAGAGATTATGAAGTTGGACGATGTGCCTATTTCTATCATGTCAGATCATGGTGCTCAGTTTTATTGCACCTTTGGCGGTCATTTCAAAATGGGTTGAGGGCTAAGGTGAGTCTTAGTATTGCTTTTCACCTGCAGTCGAATGGGAAAGCGAAAAGGACTGTTCGTACTTTGAAAGATATGCTTTGAGCTTATGTGATTGACTATGGTAGTGGCTGGTTGGAGTATTTGCCTCGTATAGAATTTACGTATAATAATAGCTACCACTCTAGCAATGGGATGGCTTTGTTTGAGGCTTTTTATGGTAGGAGGTGTAGATCTCCTGTTGTGTGGTTTGAGGGTAGTGAGGCACAGATTTTTGGATCAGATTTGGTTTACCAAACCATGGAGAAGGTGAAGGTGATTTAGGATAGAATTAAAGCTACCCAAAGTCGCCAAACATCCTATGTGGATGTGAGGCATATGAGGTTAGAGTATGAGGTTAGGGATAAGGAGTTCTTAAAGGTGTCTCCTATGAAGTGGGTAATGCGGTTTGGGAAGAAGGGAAAGCTCAGTCCCAGGTATATTAGTTCATATTTAGTTTTGAGAAGGGTTGGCAATGTTGCGTATGAGTTGGAGTTTCCTTCTAGTTTCAGCTTCATTCACCCGGTATTCTATGTTTCAATGTTGAGAAAGTGCGTGGGTGATCATTCGACGGTTGTTCCTTGAGAGGAGGTGGGTATTTCAGACTCCCTGTATTATGAGGAGGTTCTGATTGAAATCTTTGATTGGTAGGTTTGTCAATTACGGACCAAGGACATAGCTTTAGTAAAGGTTCTATGGAGTTACCTCAAGGTTGAAGAGACTACATAACAAGACGAAGAGGACATGAAGTCCATGTATTCATTCCTATTACCCATTCTAAAAAATCGTACTTAAGGTATGTGTTATTCTTAACATCTTTGTATTCTGTCTTTGCTAAAGGTTGATTGTGAATTCCTTAGCAATCTGTTTTCTATCTTAAAGGTAAGATTAGAGATTTTTGGGGTTTAATCGTGCTGGTCGATGCCTTGTCCCATCATTCTAGTATGAATGATCCAAGTAAGGAAGAATTGAAACACCTCGGGTTTTGGCCCTTGGAAAATTCATGAGCTTTGAGCTCATTGCTTTGTTTACAACTTAACCATACGAGTCATATGGTATCTTAACGGGTCAGGTGACTCTATTCATAAGGTGACCAGTGAAGGGTGTTTGGGATTCTGTCTTTGATACGACCGGAGGGCACGAGTCATTAAGGGTGGTGATGAGTCATTAGGTAGGGTCGTAACAAAATCATAAAACTTAGTGGCTTGATTTTGCTCTGAGTACGAGTGGCTCACTAAGAGCTATGAGGATAGGTTATGAGTCATCAGGAGAAGTCATAGGTTGTCACGTGTTTAACCTATTTAAGTTCTATGTTGTAATACAACTGGACGTTACGAGTTGTATAGTCTTATTACGGTTTGGCTGGTTGAGTCGTAAGATGGACAGTGTGTAGGGGTCTTGGTCACTATCGTGATTATGACTCGTTGTCACGAGTCATATATTGTGATGATGAGTCGATGGTTGACTTATAGTCAAAGGCGAAACCTCTTCAGCTTTGAAGTTGAGAGCACTCTGGACATTTCCCACTTCAACCCCTTGGACCCCATGACTTCAAACATGGGGCTTTATTATAACATCATTCCCAATAAAACACTCCCAAATTCTCTCTCAAACTCTCTGTTCAAGCTAAAGCTAGGGTTTCATCTAGCTAATCAATTAGGGCGTGATTTCTCTCCGTACTTTTTGGTGTTTAAGGCATGTTACTCTTCCCTAATTGTTATTTCATAAAAAACACATGTTTTACGTTATGGATTTCAAGCTATTGTTATGGTTTTGAAACAAGGGTTGGGAGTTTTGATTGCTTATTGTTGACTTATGTTTTCTCATGGTTTTAAACATGTGGGTGCATGGGCAAGGTGGTTGAACTTGAGAATGGAAATTGTTTTTAAACTTATGACTTTTGAAGTGGTTATGATCCCAGCTCCATATTACAAAATTGACTTATAGTTACGAGAAAGGTGGGAATTTAACTTATGGGTACAATGGAATTCCCAAAATGTTAGTTTGACTTATTTCTTTATACGAATGCATATATAAATGGTTAAAATAGTATGCATGGTTTTGAAAACGTTGTGGGGTACACGATATCCCCCCAAGTGAACTTATAATAAAAACCTTGTGGGGTACACGGGAATCCCCCATGTGAATTTATTAACGGAGTCCACAGAGCACATGGAAATCCCTTAAGTGTTGGCTAGTGACATTGCTTGCAAGATATAGTTGGTATGGAGTACCAGTTTATAATGTCTTAATAATTGGTGGTTTGGTTATGTGTTAAATGTTTTAATTGGGCAATAAAAGGGGTTGTGATAGCTAGCCGTGAAGGTGTGAGTCCACAGGACGGACACTGGAAATTCATGTTTACCAATGTGAGGGTTGGTCTTGATGACTATGTTCTTGTTGGGTACAAGGGAATCCCCAAAGTCTATATATGTATATATGTATCCTGGAGGGAGAAGGGTACAAGGGAATCCCCGACCATCTATAATATCTCTGATTTATGTGGCAACACGCACTAAGGCCCGTTCAGGGGGTAAAACTGGACCCATATAGATTGTGGGTGGACTTATGACGGTAAAGCTACATGATCCAAGTTAAGGATTTAAATGCATACTAAACCTTGTTCCCTATTTTCGTACAATATATATATGTATATATGTTATTGCATATGGTTATTTGATTTGGTTTTGAATTGATGGCATTATTTTATCTTTAAACCTGAGTTATATATTGGTGTTCACTCCACTAACCATCTTCAAGCACTATATCCCCACGCGATGTAGGAACCAGCTATACTTTCACTCTTCCTGCTCAATGACTTGGTGATTCAGGGACAACTTTTGAGTCAGACTGAAGTGGTGAGCTTCCATACTCTGAAAGACCTCATTTCATGCTATTGATTTATCTATATCATTATTACTTCTTTGATTTTGGCTTTAGCTATGGTCGTGGGAATATCCCTACTGGATATTCTTTGATTCTGGTTAGAGGCTTTGTTGGACTACTATAGGCATGGGCGGCATCGGTATTGGTATTGTCATTGAGATTGGTGTTGGTTGGCTATTTGGTTGGGGATGTTTGGTTATGGTTATTGACTTAATTTAATATCTTTAAATAAATATTGTGTTATCTTGTTACATGTTCAGAATTCATCCGACTTGGGGTGAAGGGTGGTTAATGGTTTTGGTATTGGGGGTAGTCTTCGGTCCTAGTTGGACTTGAGATACTCGACACCACTAGGCCCTAGTTTGGGTTGTGTCACTATGCCTTCATACCATCTATGTAGCACATCACAGACTTTCTCCTATCAATATACCATACACATCTATGAATTCAACAGTTACACACTTGGTACCTGCTCTCTACCACATCAAATCAGTATTCACCCTTTTGACATCATTGAAAAGTGAAAATAGTAAACCAAGAGTACAATAATCACAAGTTAGCTAACTCATGGCCATTGGGAAAACACTAACATCAAGAACAATTTTAAGATAAAGGAACAATCATAACACATAAAATAAGATTCATTTATCTATAAAACTCTGTATCATTAAACCAAGATAAAATAACAACATAAAATTAACTATCTTTAAAATCCATCAGGATTACCAAGATATGAAACTAACACAAGGTTGATGAGGAAATAGGGATAACAGGGTTCTAGTAGAGGGAGGCTTGGGGGAAATGGACTTAATCAACATCTCCATTCTTACATTTTCAGCAACATGGGCATCCAACAACTACTTAGTGAGATGATTTATTTCTATATTTAGTCCTTAAACTTCACCAGTCAGTTCTGTTACTTTCATATGGAGTTTTGCATTTTCTTTTATAAGTGATACAGAGGCACCTGGTTCCTCAGAGGACAACTGTTGGTTTTTAACTTTCAAGTGCATTATATCAACATCTTTTACAGCTAACTTGATCCTCAGTTATCCCATTCCCTTGCCCAACTTTTCTTGAATAGCTAGTAACACAGACTCTTGAGACACTGTTCCAGCCTTGCCTTCAATACATTTATTTTCCACCAGAATTATCAGACTGATCATATGCTTGACTGTTCCTAGTGTTCCCTTAGTCTAACCACACAAAATTCTTAAACACCTTGTTCATGAAATATCCGTATGGAATCTCGTGCTTCCCTTTCTTTTCATGAAACACCTTATGTATATGCTCTATCATCAGAGTAGGCAGACTTATTAGTTCAGATTTACTCAAGTATTCAAACAAAAATAGGTCCACAACAGATGCTATGGTTCTTTTCTCAGACCTTGGCAGCAGGACCTTGTTAATGAGCTATAATACCAGCTGAAACTCACCTATTAGAAACTTTTTTCATTGCAGCTGTTGAAGTACCTCCCACCTTTGAGACATTTATCATAAACTCAGTGTTGGGATATTGCTTTACCACAGTTCTTACACCTACAATAGGTACATTCAAGATCTTTCCCAATGTCTCTTTATCCAGTTTGATCGGCTTTCCTTGCACCTGGGCATTCAAACTTAACCCATCTTCTGAGAAATCTATGGTGTAATAAAATTATTTGACCTCATTCTCAAAAACTGTGGGAGTTGATTCCTCAAATAAGTGTAGCCAACCTTGGTTTCTGACATACTCCACCAACTATATCATTCCAGGATTCTCATATATCTTGGGATCAAAAGTTCTCCTTGATAGAACCTTCTGGGTCATCAATATCTTATTCCTTCATTCTCTAGACACATCCTTCATTTCTTTCTCCTTATTGCTTCTCTTAGGACTACTACTCATTTTTCAATCACAACTTTTATCTTCTTGGGACCAGGTCCCTCAGAGACTTTTTTCTTCTTTAGAACTCTATATTTCTTATCCTTTCCTGCACAAATACAAGACTTTGAACTAGTGGACTTGGTCCTCTCAGAAACGTGAACTTTCTTTTTTCTTTCCTCTGTTGTAGCGACAACCTATGAATCAATGTCCCCTCCTCCTTCAACCTCTACAGCATTAATATTTTCTTTCTCTTCAACTACAATAGTTTTCTTGAGGCTTTTTATTTTTATGGTTGAAAGCTTGCTAGCCTTCATGGTATCTTACAACAATTTCTTTTTAGATCTTCTGGTGGAATATGCTCTATCCACTTTTAAATTAGAGTCCACCACTATCTCCTTCCCTTTGCTTCTTGTCTGCTTCTTCAAGACCATCTCAGAGGCATTTTATCCTCATTCTCCCCATTTGAAGGTAACAATATTTCCTTACTCTTATTCACTTCATCCTTATCACCTGCTTTCTATTTTTCTCCACCAACTGGGCTTTCCTTGGTATCATATGCAAGCAGAAGTAAAATCTCAGCTACCCAGTTCTCATTGCAAGAAAGATCAACCCTCTTTACCAATATTTCTTCACCAAATAACTGAGCAGAAATACGGTTTAAATCTGAGGGGGTAGAAGAGTCAGGTACGTGTAGGGTCTCAGACATTTTAACTTTTTTGAGTTTTTTAGATAACACAAGGTTATGAAAATCTTCAGGTACTTTTGGACTTTTAGAGAAAAGAGGAATTTTTAGTTGAGAAATTTCCTGTTCAATAGGTGATCTAAATCGTTAATTTGGACCCTCTATCATAATTGGTTGAGCATAGAGTTCTAGGGTTGAGGAAGGTTCAACAGGCACTGGATTATTTATGGGTTTTTTGAACTTTTTAAAGATGACTCAGTGGGTAAAGTTGACTCAGGTTATTGTTGGAGACTCAATATGATATTTTCCATGGCTTTGGTTGTTGAAGGATCAGAATAATCGATTTGAGATTGTTCATTCTAAGTTTTTGGGTTTTGTCTACTTTAGGATTTTAGTAGGATTTGATAAAGTAGGATTATCAGCCACTTGATTTAGAGAGTAAGAGAAATGAGATGAAACCAGTTTGGCTTATAGAGAATTATTGATTTAGGAGGATGAGTTAAAGTTGTTGAAGAAGAATGCGAGAACGTTTAATTTAGCAGTTTAGAGAAGTGACATTTGTCATTTAAGAGAGATGCCTTTTGAAATGACATGTCTGAACTTAATAAAAGTAACTTTTTATTTTGTAAAGAGATTGACTACTTTTACAAAGAAGGTAAGACACATGGCCTATTTAGACAATAATTTAAGATTATTAGAGCATCCTTTATAAGTACTAACCTGAGGGATGGGCTAGGTCCCCCATTTTATTGTTATGAGTGAATCTTCAAATATCTGCTTGTCACATTTGTCCACTTCCAAATCTATTCCTGTGGGTGTATACCAGTAAAGGCATAATACTGAGATAGACTGATATGCACTTAAATTATCAAGGATACATGTCTCCATATCATAGTCAATTTTATAGAGAGACACTAATTCATATGTTTGGTGAGGTTAGTATCATGCTTTAGCCTCTGCACTCTCTTTTATCTCAGAAATTATTCTCAAAGCAGGACTGGGGACCAGGTCCCAGACTTGACTTAATTCGTACTGCTGAAGCTTCTTCTTCTGAGATGATTTACTAGGGGCCAGGTCCCTGAGAATTTTGACAAGACCCCTTTTTGTTGATCTTCTACTTGAGATGGGATAAATGACTGGTATTCTGTATCATCACCATTCTAATCTATATCTTTTTTACCTATCATCTTCAGCATCTCCAACTTTTGAGCATGAATGAATTTTACAATTTTTGATACTTCACTACCACTAGGGATCAATAGCTTTTCGGACTAACCAGGAGTTCGATGCACTTCATATCTTGAAAATTTCAGCTCTGTTTTGATCGGTACTAGGTCCTTTGAAATCAACTATTTTAAAATGTGACACTTCTACCTTAAAGTGTCTTAAGAGAGAGAATCCAATTTGTTTTTCCAAAAGTAAGCTTTGAACACATACTATCAATGGACTCTTTCTGACTGCAATCCCCTTTATCATATCTGGAACCATGATTACTTATTGAATTTGGGAACCCACTTAAGTTTGAGTTCCCAGTAGGGGGACAGTGGTGTGATCAAATCTCTTTTGCCCATCTAGATAGCTAGTTACTTTCCACAATTTCTAGAGACTTGAAACCTTTAGGATGTGAATTCCCTTGCTAAATATACATGTAACTATTCTTTCTATATCTAATCCATCTCTGGAAATTTTTCTTTATGTGTCCATCTTTTCCTCACTGAGTACGAAGAGGTTTGTGGACTTTGTGTCCAGAATCATGAGCATCTTTACTTTGAGACCCAAGAAATTGGGCTTTTACTTTATAACCAAGACCTTTCCCATTATTTGTACCTTGACTAGGTAAGTTAGAAAGGATTTGTGAAGAAATGGTCCATTTAAGAGATTTTTTAAGATTCTCTTATATAGACCAGGTCCCTTTCTAGCTCTTCATTCTTATGAAGTGCAGTCATAAGATGCTTTTGATACTCCCTCAATTTATATTCAAGTTCAATCTAAATCCTTGAAACTTCTTTCTTTCCTTCACCATTTGAATCATTTACTCTTTCAAGTTGACTCACAAAGCTCAAATTTTTTGATTTCAATTTAGTGACAATTTCTTTAGTTTCAGATACTTGGAGAGTTAAAGAAATAAATTCAAGTTCTTGATTCTCTACCTACTCCTCTAATGCATTTTTCTTAGTAGTTAGTTCACACAGAGTCTATCATTACACTTGCAAGCCTTTTTACCTTCCTTTAAGAGTAGTTGTCTAGGTTTTTCTTACTATATAAAAAATTACCTCATTTTCTATTTTATCTTCTATGTTTGCCATGAATGAAAATAAGGAATCATAGATAATTGGACTATCTTCCACTGCTATCATGGACACGTTTTCAGACTTCTGATCTTCATCAGGTTTACTGGAAGAATCTCCCCATACTGCAGAGTTTGATTTACTGCATTATCAACTGTAGCCTTCCATTTTAATTATTTAGGAACCTTGTCCCTGTTCTTTCTCTTGTCACCTCTAGCCTTGAGATACTCGTGATAATCTATTTTGTGCATTAGATAGTCCTCAATGAAATGTTTAGGACTTCCACATTTCTGACATACTTCAACTTTGCTTCCTTTTTTGCTACTGTTTTCTCTTTTTTGGAACTGACTACTTTTCCTCATTGCTTTGACAATCCTCTTTGACAAATAGGCAACATCAGTGTCCTCTTCTATTGAATCATGTTTTGAAGCCTTCAATGGCAATGATTTTTCTTTTTTTTTGCTTAATGCTTCTCCGACCCTTGTTGGGTCTTGAGCTCATCGGTTTTTAGAATTCCAATTAGTTCATCTATATTGAGGGTCTCCAGGTTTCTTGCCTCAGTTATAGAATCCACCTTGATTTCCTAGGACTTAGGAAGAACACCAAGAATCTCTCTCACTTTCTTATACAACGGGATTATTTTGCCTAAGCAGTGAATCTCATTTATGATAGAAATGAATCTTGCATGCATTTCTTGGATTGTTTCTCCTTATTTCATGGTGAACATTTCATACTAAGTAGTTAGCATGTATACTTTAGAATCCTTCATATCAGTAGTACCTTCATGAGCAGTCTTCAAACAATCCCAGATTTATTTTGCATTTTCATATACAAAAATCCTGTTATATTCATCAAGCCCTATGCCACAAACTAGCAGTTTTTTGGACATGTAATTTTTCTCAACTTCCCTTCCATCCTCATCATCATATTCTCTCCTGGTTTTTACTACCATTCTTGTTATTTCTCCTTCTTTGACTTCTTTAACTAGAACAGAAGGACCATCAAGAATTATGTCCATAAGTTCACTGTTCTCAGTCATAATAAAGTCAAACATCCTGGTTTTACACCACCTATAGAACTACCCATTGAATCTAGGTGGCCTAGTGGTAGATTGCCTTTCTTTCAGGTTAGGTGGAGCAGCCATGCTAACTGAATTATTCTAGGTGTAAACTTTTTAGAGTGTTGTAGCTCTGATACTAATTGATGAAAATGAAACCTTGGGGGTTGCACCACACAGTGAGGGACTAGGTCCTTTAAAATCACTCACAAGCAATAAACTAGTAAATTGACCAGGAACATAAAATAGTGCAGAAAACTTAAAGAACACAAGATTTAACATGGAAACCTCCTCACTCAAGGGAGGAAAAATCATGGATTTCCCTCATAAGCTCTCAAAAGTTCACTATAATTAACCTCTTGATTACACACTAAAACTTGAACCTAACTCTAGGCTCCTCCTAGTAGTAGTAACTCTACTACAACTTCACCTTGACAACTCTGCCAAGACTTCCTCAATAGTGATTAACTCTAACCAGTTTCAAGCTCAGGCAACTCTACCTAAACACTCTCAAAACAACAAGAAAAGAACATTACTCTTATAGAATGATTAATTCAGTTACAAACTCAATCTTTACTCAAGAACACTCTTTATTTCAGCACATACAAGAAATAAGAACTTGAGTAATGTTTAATGATGGGTTTTTGCCTCTTTCACTCTTCAACTTTTCGATTTTCCAAAAACTATCAATTGAGAAGCATCCCTTGCCTTTGATAATAGAGTAATGATTAGGGTTAAAATGCAATTGAACCAAGTGTCCAAAATAGTACAAGTAGAACCTGCGTATTTTGTTGCACTAGATGACAAAACCGTACAGATGTGTGCGAACTTTACTTTAGCCTTGAAGATCCAGGGACCTGGTCCCTTGTTGTAAGCTTCTCATCATTAAATCAAGATATACCATTCACTCACACAAGATATTTTAATTTTAAAGAAGCACAAATATTAAAAGAATTTTCACTCACTCTCATAAAGAAATTCAAGTAAATTAAGTTGAACCATTGGCTTTCCCTTTGTGTTGTTTGCCACTAGTATAGACTTACAAAGTTTGAAATTGACAAGGACTTGCAGGTGTGAATTAAGGTTAAGGTACGGTAAGGAATATATGGATCGAGTGACTATAAGATATCCCTAGACGCAATTGCTTTGTCACATTCTATCCCAATTTCTTTCAAATTCTCTACCTTACTCACCTCCATTGCTTTTCCTTGCTTCCATTAATCTCTAGCTTCTTCCTTGCAAAATAAATTTAACACACTTTTTTCTTCATTCACTTCTTTGGTTCATTCAAGATATTTTCTAACCCTTGGCCATCTACGACCCCATTTATCTAATTTCACTTCGGATTCTATAGGCGAGGCTATTAGTCTTTGTTTCACGCATATCTCTTTTTTTATTCTCACATGATTAGACAACCAAGCATACATATTTCTTGACCAATTCTAGCATATTTCATTTTCCCCCAAACTTAGGATTTGTATCACCACTTTATCATCCTCACAATCATATAGCCGCCAAACTAAAGCTCTTGCCAATATTTACTTACTCTAAAATCATGAGATGCGCTGAGGATGTTATGTGCCAAAAGAGAACTTTTTGGTAATTAACAATTTCATTAATTAGTCACCAGTACGGAAATTACAAACACCATAGTCAACTAACACAACCAACTATCCAAAAGTAGTCAACTAAGCAACCACACAAGGCTAATTCCAAAATAGAAAAAGCATCTATGGTAGGTTTAAAATCTTGTAGAACTGCACCATTTCTGTCTTAATATTTTAGGGTTGGTCAATTTAGTACCTGTTAAGGATATCAACTGAATAATGTGTTTTTTTGTGCTCTTTCCTTTATAACTGCTAAAAAGTATTCAGTGTTGGCATCCCCTAATTTAATCCACTATGCTTAAGATTTTTGCTTCAAAATACCCTCCTCTATCCGAAACGACTTATCAAGCTTCGATAAAATACTCTTTTCCCACTTTTGCAAATTATCAGACCAGGTTCTATTTAGTTACTCCCGAACAACATCTAATTCAGCTCTAGTTTGAATGATCTTTAGAGAGACAGTCTTGTACTCTTCATTATTTAGTGTCATAAGGTAGGACTTCAAGCCCTTTAATTAAAGCCAAACATTCCTCATATGATCACCAGCCTTTCTCTACTTCCACTCCTTCTCAATTAAAGATTAGAAATCAGGATGGTCAGCCAATATATTAGAGAATCTAGAAGGTGTCTTTGGATAGTGTTGATCACGCTTCATATTGAGAAACATAGGTACATGATCAGGGATATCAGGCACCTCATAAGTCACTATTAGATTTCCCCATTGCAATATCCATTCATAATTGCCCAATGCCCTATCAATGCTACTATATATTCAACTAGAGCCTAACTGCTTATTAGGCCATGTATAATATTCCCCTTTCCAAGGTAATTCAGTCAGAGATTGGCTTTATCGATAATCTAAAAGATCAGTTTTCTTAGCAAGTTGTACAAGATTTCCGTGTAAACTTTCTTGGGGAAATAGAAGAGCATTAAAATCCCACAAATGAGCCAACCCATGAGCTAGTGTGACAAGCTTGAGCCATAAGTCCTTTCTCTACACCCTAGTGTTGAAACCCTAGACAACAATTAGTTAACATTTAAAGCAATCCCTTATCCGTTCAATCAAACAATGCAACAATTGAGCTTCTTTAGTGAGATTAGTAGTATCATATTTCTGAGTGTCCCATAACAACCAAATCCTACCATTAGAGGTAGTTTGATAGCTGCGTATCAATCCCCAGGTAGGAGCAATGTTATTACTGATTGGTGGTGCTTTATTAATCTTAACTCTAGCCTTTAATAAGCTAGTCAGAGAAACATGTTTGTTCTTCAGTACAATCTTGATCTCCTTCTGCTTATACCTATTATTTGTACCACTGACATTCCAGATCTACCAAGTCATTGGGTTTGAGTAAGGGCACCCCTTTATCTAGAGGTATAGCCTCATCTTCCTCACATTTATATCTCAAAGTACTAAACCATTCTTGAAAGGTGTCATAGTATGGTCCTCACTAATAGAAAAAAGAAAATTGGGAAGAGGCTTCAATGAATTAACTAGGGAATAATTTTAAGGTTGAATTTTGATCAAGTGATAGGTCAAAAATGGCCTCGGGTCATCCTCCAAACCATGCTTGTCTAGGATTTTTCTTGAATAAACTCTGGGCAAGTTCTAGACTACACGTATGTACACAAATTAGTCAAACACCTCAATAGAGAAGGGACCATACACTTAGAATAAAAATCTAGTCTACCAACCAATTTGAGAAAATGAAGTTAATATGTTACTCCGAGTCAAAGACTCATCCTTGTAAAGAGAGAGATAAAATTAAATTTAGTGGTCTCAACTCAAGAGAATGCTTACAAACCTCCTTGCTCTTTTTCAAAACAATGATTTTTTTTTATTTTCAAAATCATGAAATTGATTGCCAATGGCGTTGGAGTGAACTCTCTAAACTTTTGCCGACTCTTACTTGACGCTTGACTCAAAACACAAGCTACTTCACTTAAGAATGTCACCTTATTATGTATCATGTGTGAAGTCCCACTTGATTCAACAAAGATATAGCATAAAAGAATATAAAATTTGCTCCTTGAAAAAGAACTGGGTTTTGAAGAAAACCCTCAGATTTTATTTGATACGTATTTACACAAGGTAAAAAGAATCAATGCACAAAATATTCATAAACATTACCCGAATAACAAATCAATATAAAGGAAAATACAATCAGATTTTGAATAATAGCAAGCAAATACAAAATCCTGATGAGGCCAATATCCAATAACAAATACGTTTGACAAGGGCCAAATCTGAATAAAATCCAACAACATAATTAAATAAGCCTGGTGAAGGAAAAATCTCAACAAACATCAAATATGAAATGAAATGTATTAATGTAGCCCATCAAAAAAATAAATATAGACCATAAACTATGAAATAAAATCCCCCCCCCCCCAACATCATTGTATTGTCCCCAATGCAAAAGAAAAAAGAGAAAAAATAAGGGTAAAGATTCCTTGTGCTGCACTAGTCGCGTGGGTCCACGTCTGGTGATGGATGTAAAGGATCAATAAGAGGAATACTAAGAGGCTCATCATACTAAGATCCTATCACTAGATCAGAATAAAAGCGCACCTCATCAGTAGGTCGAGAGCTATAACTAGCCCTAACCATCCTAATATGTTGTCATCCTGAGATAATTTCTTTGTTTGCTCACTGGGCTTTAGTAAGTCCCTCACTAAAATCAATACCAATCTCATCACCCACATGAGAGTGCCCCAATAATTTTTCAAATGGAAGCACCAGTCCTAAAGTATTTTGAAAAATGGTAATCTCCACCCCATCAAGAGCAACAAAGGCCTGCATAGAGTGAAACTCCACATGTAGACCATCAAGATTGGCCCTCAAAGAAGAAACCCACTCTATTACAACCCAAGCCTAACCCCTAGTCGCAACACGATACTTAAGGCCCCAAGTGGTCCCAAGCTAACCCATGATTTGGTACTTGCTGTGAACACTGAATACAATAATAATGAAATAACCTATGCGAAAGATAATTTGATAAAATACTAGTACGATGTAATATGAAAATATAATTCAATATGTCTAAAAAGAATTGAATAGACTGAAAAACTAACTGAGTGTCTATCTGTCTGATAGCCTCTAAAAATCATAAGGAGGTAATAGGACAAACCCCTAACTAACTCCGATTGATTGAACATAAAGAGATGCTGAAATAACAATAATTATATGTCATATCCTCGATGGATGAGGACTCACCACTACTTTTGTTGGGTAATGCTGAATTGTCTAAGGATGATCGGGGAACTGAGTGTCTAAACCTATATTATAAGACAATATAGCACAAGAGAAAATCATGCGATCAGTACTTTGAATATACTGGCACGTGAGGTAAGGACTAACTGAAATACATCTGGCAACTATCATGGATGCATGTACATGTAAAACTGAGAATACAAGACTAAGTACGTCATGAACTAAATTTAATCTATAAAATAGACTAACTGAATAACTGAAAATCTATCTACTTGGTCAAGAAAACCTGAACTAATGTAGACTAAGTACTGACTGAAACCGTAGAAGCTATCATGTAACTGACATACCCCAATATGAGCTAATCGGGATCTAACCTATAACCCCAGTTAGAAGGGTATCAGTACCTTGTCACATGTACTAATACTGGATGTGTGGATCCACTAAACCAGTATATCAAAGGACTAAGGAGTCACCCACTACTGGCAGGTGCCCTTAAGAGAATGTCAATCCTCACCTAGCAGGAAGACCTCTCAAAACCTATATTGGCTATGTAGTTTTAAAACTCAGGGATTGTTACTAAAGTCACACTCTCTACTAGTAGGTGAGCCTGGATTTCTGGGTTTACTCGGTTCTACATCCTACTCCCAACTGATGACACTATTTCTAATTAAGGTTAATTGAACATCTCAACTGATAGTGCTCAACATGATCATAGCAAACTGAGTATGACAGTAAAATCATGAATGGACTGACTTATTACTTGAAAAGTCTAAAACATGAGTAAACACATAGGTATCAGGTGTTCACAACCTGCCAACACTGAATCATTACTAAAATACGATAGCAATTCTTAAAAATAGTGATATGAATTCATTGTTAAGAGACCCAAAACATAGGACATTTCAATTCGTGAGTAAGATACATGAATTTAAGTATGGATGTGTTAAACTTAGGAGAATAAAATTTCTAATGGTTTGGTTCATAACTTGGTGGTTTGACATGGGATCAATTGATATGACATGAGTAATTGAAATTCTTAGTATGAAGTAATCTAATTTACATGGAAACACATGTTGACATGGCTTGAATTCAAATTACTAAGAAAATCCAAGATTAAGTTCATATTTATCATGGATAATTTCATAAAAGAGGGAAACTTCATACTTTAATCAAAAGGGGATTTATTGGCTCAATGGGTGGAGGAAATCCATTGATGAATATCCCACATACTACAATGTTAAAGCCTAGGATAAATTTCTTGGTATTAGACTTGAACTTGATGAACCCTAGTTAGTTTTGGGTCGAAAGAAATCACCTCTTTTATCTCTTTGATGGATGATTTTTGAGTTATGATAGGTTAGGGCAGTATTTACGCTTGATAAATGTTGTTTAGAGGGTGAAATGACATAGTTTTGCGGTTCAAAGAATGGGAAAAGATCAAAACCCCCCTTAGGAATTATCTGAAAAACGTTTGGAAGCCATCCCGACAAGTTTAGCCATGACTCGTTAGGTGTGGCTAAGAGTGGTGGCTTGAGTCGTCATCAATAACCCAAATTTTAATACCTACTTCCGTGATGATGACGTCTCCTGGCAACTCGTAGGGTATTCTTATGAGTCGTTATCAGGAGTCGTAACCACTGGCAGCTTTGATAGTGCTTTAGTAGTTTGGCCATAACTTTTCACCTCGATGTTGGATTAAAGCAAAATTTGTATAATTGGTAAGATAATTAAATTATCCACTTGTTGGTGGGTCTTGCACTCAGAAATTCCTAGTATACCCAATATTATGATCATTTGAATCTAACCCTAGTCATATTCTTCACAAGAATTTAATCGCTATGGGATGTTTTGACTTGTCTATAAGTCAGGAGATATTTGGGGTCTTAATATATATCCAAGTCACTTGTAAAACTACCAAACCATATGTCTTGATGCTTGATTCCTTTATTAGTAAGGATACAAGTCTTCATAACTATTTGTAATGTCTGATGTAATTCATATGCTGGACTCGTAATCACTTGGTTGAATTGTTTTTGGATAACATACTGTTGTGTCTACGAATCTTTCCATACGACTTATAGACACTGATTATGGGTCATAGTGAGGATTCGTAGTTACTTGGCTATAGATGAGGGATCCACTGGAGTGACTAGACTCACTAGTCATGACTAGTAATGAGTGGTTACGACTCGTTACCTTGAGTCATAGTCATAACAGTGAATCAGGCCATTAGGGGAAATCTTCCCTAACTTATTGCCACAACATCAAATTCAGATAAGGCTTGTAGCATTGGAAAGATAACTTTGTGGCCTATCTTTTAAGGAGTCTAGAGCTTGAAAAATATAAGATATTATGCCCTCACTATCTTCTTTAGTCTCTGTTATGGTTAGTCTTCGATCATAAGCCACTATACAGATAGTAGATGTGCAAGACTCCAGTCAATAGAGGCCTGGATAAACTAGGGGATATTGGCCACCAATTAGGTAATAACATTGTTGTTTGCCAAAGTAATAGAATCAACCTTAGAAAATATAATTGTGAATGATCGAGGTGGCTAGGAGACTGAGAGGGTGGTGGAGTGCTCGAAGGAGGTGGTGTATGAAGAATATCGACCACTAGAGGAGTGTCATTAGAAGCATAAGGAGTATCCAATACAACTAAAGGAACCAGAGGGGTATCCATGCCCTCTAAACTAGGAAAATCTCCTGAAAAAGAATCAACTTACCTCGAGGCTTTTCTCTTAATACTTGGGGGTGGGTGATGTCAATCACCCTTGTGCACTTAATTTTTCTCTCAATTTTTGAGAAGATTGGTACAATATACATAAAGAAAAACAATTGTCAATAGAGTACCCAATTACTTGACCTCAAGTTAATCATATCCGCAATTAATTCACCTGAATTAACCACAATGTTATCCATGATACAATCGACAATTATCGCCTGCTAAATAGTGACATATTTATCATTTCTTGAAGGAAGTAGCTAGTTACTTACAAATCAAAGACAATGTGTCACTTGGATGGAAAGTTCCTGCCTCTTAATTTGCCCAATGCCTTGGCCCATCGAGGGAGCCCTTTTAAAATAACCTGGTCAAGCCAAAAAAAGTAATCATGTCCACCTAGAAATCACCTCTTGCACTCAACCCTAGATGCCAAGTAACAAACAAAGTAAATTTATTAATTTTTGATGCAGAACATAGTATCTCAACTCCTTGAACTACCTCACTTGGAAGGTGAGGTTAATACCAGTGTCTGGTATTTGTGTTTGTTATGGTAGACAACAAAAGAAACATAGAGTCCTCGTACAAGTTTTGGATAATAACAAGGTGGATAGAAGGCAGGATCAATATTGGTGAAGACATCCCATACCCTCTCTTTGATTTGCTCAATAATATGGAAGTAGTTCTCATCAACACCTTTCATGCAAGATATATTTTTGGAATTGAAACCTCGAATATCCACGCATTCATCATACAAGTCCCACACTACTTCAACAACAAATTGAATTTTACCTTCTTCTTTTGCCAACTCTTTAGTGAGCTCAAACAGTACTTTGGACCTTGGTACTGTAACACCCATATTTTCTTAATCGAAATGCTACACGGTGCTCATGACCCCGAAGGAGCACAAGCTAACCCATGACTGATATCTAGACCTGTACACTGCATAATATAACATGAAAATGCGGAAACGTGTACTGAATGGCCATGAGGTTCAAATTTGAATAAAACATTTGATAAGATAATGTCTAAAAATAGTATAACAATACCAAAACGAATATGGAATAACTGTCTGACATGCTATAGTCTGGAAAGCCTCTAAATTGTCTGAATAAGAAGTTGATGGGACATGTCCCCAACTAACTCCATTTAGTAACTGAACTAAAATAGTAAATGAAGCAATAATCATATCGTCCTCGAATGAGAAGGACTCACTGCAAACTTTGAAAACTGGAATGCTACTGCTGATCTAGAGCTCATGCCTCTGAACCTATGGTATAACATAAGAGAAAGCACCATAGTACAAATACGTCAGTATGTCTGAATGTACTGAGTATACGAGTGAGGTAGGCTAAACGAAAAGGGTTATATGCATGAATAATACTGACTGATATGAATGTGAGAATACATACATGCACACATGACTGTAACTAAACTCATGGCGATACTAACTACTGAGTCTGAATACTGACTACATTAGTGTACTGATACTAAGATATTGAATAGATGAACAACTATATTTGACAGTTTGGATTATAAAAAACTGGTCTGGTTGACTGTGTCTGACAGTCCTAAAGCTGAATACTGATATCATGAATTCTGATAACTGATGTAACTGATAACATGAGTTCTGAGAATTGATATAACTGATAGCATAAGTGACTATATCTGACAGTCTATAAATCTGAAGGGACTATCTGAGTTCTATTTTATTTTTGAGCTGACTGTATCTGACAGTCCTAAAATTTGAAGAACTATCTGAGTTTTTTTTACTAAGACTGGGACTGAAACTGAGACTGTGGGAAGTAGTTGTCTAACCGACATACCTCAATAACGCATATAACTAAGTTGGGGTACAGTCTATACCCCAACTGGAGGGGTGTGAATACCGCGCCACTGGTAAGGACAACTGTGAGTGACTCTTATCTGGCAAGTACTCAAATGAGAATGGTGGGAGCCCTAAACTGGCAGGTTAATCCACCTCATCAACCCTAATCTGACAATTTAAGATGTTTCAACCTACGCTGGCTACGTAGTTCTGGAACACAAGGATGACTGCTAAGAATCACACCCTAAACTGGTAGGTGAGTTTCCATCCTTGGGTACACTCGGTGCTAACTTTACTCCCATCTGAAGGACACTGAACTGAATAACTAAGTTGAACAGAATAACTAAACTGAACTGATTAGCTGAACTGATACTGATTAACTGGACTGATACTAGTGGTATTGTTTAACGAAGCTAAACTAAGTTTACTGGATTTTGATGATTGATGGAATGTACTGAGTTTTGAAGATTGGTTGAGAGTACTGAAGTTACTGAGATTAACTATGAATACTGAGGTTGCTCAGGTTACTGAGCACTGAGATTACTGAGATTACTGGACTACTGAGATTACTGGGTTTTCCTGAGTCATATGACTGACTGAATTCTATAGATCATGGCTTGACTGAGAGTTTCATGAAACTGACACAACTTGATTTTCTTGAGTACATGACCATCAATAACAATCCATAATACATGAGTGAGGGATTTCATGAAGTACATGGTCATCATAATACCTAACATGAATAGGAATGCTTATAATCAAGTCATAAATCTCATATTCTAATATCATGGGAATTTCGACAACATATACTATTCATAACAATGGCATGGAAACCATTTAAGCATAAGGGAATGACAAGCATGTAACATTTAGTTCATATTATAATAATTTAAGGATAACTCATGTGATACTTCAAAATCATGATCTTGTTCATAGCATGGAAGACATATAGACACACTATGAATCCATTTCCTAATCATCATGTACATTCCATTAACACATATATTGCACAACAATGACAAGTGAGCTTTTTGAACATAATAAACTAGAATGAATTTATCATATAGTTCACCCATAAGTCATAATACATGATTTTTATCATTCTATGCATTTTATCAAACACCTTACATGCACAATATTGAGCATAGGTGTACTTAACAAATTTAGAAATCTTGAACCACCGAAATTCATGGGTTTCCAACTAACATGCCCATCCACTTCTTGGAAACACATTTAGATACCATCTTGAAGCACAATTAACAACCATCAACATGAACATAATCACACAACAATATAAAGATCATAATTTATTATTTAAAACATGGTTCTTGAGCTCCACGGATGAAAGGGATCCGTGGATGAACATTATGCATACCTTATTTCTTAATTACATGAAGATTGATGGAGAGAATTACTTGAACTTAAATCTTCTATAAAAATACTATCTTGTGTTCTTGAGAGGATTTTGAGAGAAAGAATATGTTTTGGTGAAATAAGGGCTTAATTCCGTGTTTAGGCATTATAGAGGGGTGGGAAAAGGGCCATTTTGCCCCAAAAACGGGCTGTTTAAGTTACTTGGACTACAACATGTGCAGCACACACTTTATCACACTCATTAGGGTGTGTGTCGCACACTTTATCACATACATTAGGTTGTGCGTCACACACCTGATGGCATACTTTAGGTTGTGCATCGTACACCTTACGTTAGGCGACGTACTCCACTTGGCAAAGTCATAAGTTCTTGTTCGGGTGTCGGATTCAGGAAAAATTGGTACCATTAGAAAGATAATTCAAAGAGATGTCATTTGATATATAGTACACCCTCTAATTCAATATATACACGGAGTTATGACCGATTGAAGTTGACCCAAGTTTTGACGCTTACTAAAACTTGAACGATAAGAAAGCTTTCAATTTGTACTTGAGTTAGAGAATCTCTATGATCTAAATTCATGCTCAAATAGATTATCACACTACATAATTGATTAACACACTAAATTTACATAGGATTTGAGGCTTTTGAAATGTCTATGCATAGGAATGACGGATTTTCATTCTAGTTCAAAATGTAGGGTATTACAATATCTCCCCCTTCAGAACATTCATCCTCAAATGAGACTGGCTGAGATGAGAGAAAATACAACTGACGTAAATATAGAGCATGAACGACTGATCATGATTTCATGGCTAACATGATTGATAAGCTGAACATATCATATTGAACATGCATATCTGATGCATTCGTAACTGATTTATAAGTACATGAGCGAGAGTACTGATAAGCTGATCACGCATATCTAATGTGCAAATATATGACTGAACTGGCTTATGATCATACAAATAAATATGCAATGGTAAAGATATCAAGTTTGAACTGGGAACTGAGAATGGTGCTAAATACCAAGTTTGTACTAAAATTTGAATATGAGAATGAGTAAGATAAAAAAAGACTACTACCATGAACTGAAAATACCGATGAGTCTGATATCGATTACTCAATATGCATGAGTGGAAACATAAGAACATAACTGAGTCTGGAACATGATACATGAACTGAACTAAGTCTGTAATGCGTGACATGGACAAAGTATCCTATCGTGGCTACACTGAGCCATTGAGTACATGGCTTACTGCTGAGTTTTGAAGCTAGAGGATCGGCTCATAAGTAACACTTCCTCCAAAATAGATTTATCAAAGAAAATGACATATTTAAATCAAGGAAGTTTGGGGGCTATAGTGTATCTCCCCCTTGGGACACTATGTCCCTTGAAGGATGCTGGACTGACCTTGCTGAGATATTGATGAAGTTGAGGTGATGCACAAGGCACCTAGGTATGAAATCATAATTGATTATCTGAGATCTAAAACTGAAGCGTGATGCACGAATGCATAGACATACTGACTTATCTAATTAACTGAGTAACTGGTAACTGAATGCTGGGTATACAAGATTGAATTGTACTTAATCTGAGTAGATGGGATGAGGCCATAAAGAATTATGCATATGAGAAGGGACTGACTAAGTAACATGAGGTAACTAATCATGGATTTCATGAAAGCTATATTGTCTAAAAATGCAGGACCAAGCATATTACATAATTTGGAAACATTTCATAGACTGAGATATTGGAATACCTATAATTGAGTAGCTGATAACTGTATGCTATGGTCAAACAAGTCTAAAACTGAATTGAATTTTTGAGCTGAATATAGATCTGAAGCTGACATATAACTTAAGACTATAACTAGGATCCATGCTGGAAATAAATGTTGGGTCGTGATAATTGAATACTAAAACTGAGGTTTGACAGATACTGAAGTGCTTAATTCTGAGACTGAGCACTAATTACTGAGTGTTGAGTACTGAACCTGTAATTGAGATGGTAACTGAGTTATGATAGTCGCATAATGAAGGTTGACATAAGTCAAGGGTTTGAATATACATTCACATTCTAAATTTTTTCCAAATTCTAAGTACTACCTCTTGCTTGCCCCTTACTTGCATACTAACAGGATATTCAAGCCTATCTTCGTATTTACACCTTTGTATAAAACATACATACAATAATTTGCTCTTAACATGAAACATTAACTCTCTCCCATCTAAGAAATTTCTCAACACTACACTATTCTCATAAAGAGAGTTCATGAAGGATTAAATCAAGAGAACCTGAAACATGAATGGATACTGACTGAACTTGACACATGACTGAAACCTGAGGAATAGAATATCAACAAAATAGATTTACCAAAAAGGTCTAAATT
The DNA here is from genome assembly GCF_002878395.1 of Capsicum annuum. NCBI lineage: Eukaryota > Viridiplantae > Streptophyta > Magnoliopsida > Solanales > Solanaceae > Capsicum > Capsicum annuum. Next base: position 88,796,734 of record NC_061120.1, on the reverse strand, counting down.
AAGTATATACATGATATAGTATGAATTTATCTGATCAGTGGGGGCGTAGCATGAGTCATGGAAATTGATTATACTGGGGAGCATGATACGTGTACATGAGTCATGAGCTGCATGACCTGAGTCTGGAATTTTGAGTTCATGGAACATGATTTGTAATACTGAGTGATCTCGAACTGAACTTCCTATAATGGGAATTGAAAACACACATAATTCTATGGAATACGTGTGAATATAAGCTATATCCATGGAATCGAAGATATGAAGCATGCTTAGGCACTATGCTGACTGAAGTACGAAGCTTTATGCTGAGATAAGGATGGGTCGGGAATCGCCTTCCCTAACTGCTTTTCTGTACATACTGGCACTATTACTGGAATCTGAGAGCCTAACTTGGTTACTTGATCTATTATTTCTCCCTTAGCTTTAATCCATCATCATAAGTTTGTGAACACTAAACTAATTTTTGAACTGCACTGAAATCATCATCACATACTTACACTCTGATCAATACATGCTCGCCTTACTAAACACATCATCTGCCTCTGTTTCCTCACATACTCTAATATTACATTCACACCTTCATGCTTAATTTTAAGTTAATAAACTTAAATTTCTAACTCACACTGTTCAAGCCTACCGATTCATTATAGCACAACTATCCCCATGAATACATAATCTATTCAATCTGGATATTGTATCCCTGCTTGTCTACTGCCAAACTCCTAGGTTTATGCTTCTAACTCTGGGTCACATTCTATCATAGGATTTTGAGAAGGGATCTGATGACATATCTAAATCTGGGTTCGAGAACAAGTTCTCATGATCATGAATGAGATCCGTACAACTTTGGAACATAACTTAACTGATGGGATACTGTCTGAGAAAGCCCTATCTTTAGGACTTGAGCTTCACTATTTATGTTACCTTGAAAGTAAGGTGGAATTAACATGAGTGAAGCATGATGAGAATCTACATGAGTTTCTAAGAGAACCTTGCTATAACATGATCTGAGACATGAAAGAAGGGAAACTGTTCCTAAAACATCTCATAGCCTCCTGCACATAAGTGTGGTGCATAACACACGTATATAAAAGACTCTACTAGATGCGTCTTTCAGACTTCCTAGGACTCTATTGAAGCTTAGGCTCTGATACCAAGTTTGTAACACTCCGATTTTCTAAATCAGAAGGCTACACGGTGCTCATGTCCCCGAAGGACCATAAACTAACCCATGACTGATATCTATACCTGTACACTGCATAATATAACATAAAAATGTGGAAACATGTACTGAATGGCCATAAGGTTCAAATCTGAATAAAACATCTGATAAGACAATGTCTGAAAATAGTATAACAATAACAAAATGAATCTGAAATAACTGTCTGACATGCTATAGTCTGGAAAGCCTCTAAACTGTCTGAATAAGGAGTTGATGGGACATGTCCCCAACTAACTCCATCTAGTAATTGAACTAAAATAGTAAATAAAGCAATAATCATATCATCCTCGAATGAGAAGGACTCACTGCAAACTATGAACACTGAAATGCTACTGCTGATCTAGAGCTCATGCCTCTGAACCTATGGTATAATATAAGAGAAAGAACCATAGCACAAATACATCAGTACGTCTGAATGTACTGAGTATATGAGTGAGGTAGGATAAATGGAAAGGGTTATATGCATGAATAATACTAACTGATATGAATGTGAGAATACATACATGCACACATAACTGTAACTGAACTCATGGCGATACTAACTACTGAGTCTGAATACTGACTACATTAGTGTACTGATACTAAGATACTGAATAGATGAAAAACTATGTTTGACAGTTTGGATTATAAAAAACCGGTCTGGTTGACTGCGTCTGATAGTCCTGAAGCTGAATACTGATATCATAAATTCTGATAACTGATGTGACTGATAACATGAGTTCTGAGAACTGATATAACTAATAGCATAAGTGACTATATCTGACAATCCATAAATCTGAAGGAACTATCTGAGTTCCATTTTATTTTTGAGTTGACTGTATTTGACAGTCCTAAAATCTGAAAAACTATCTAAGTTTTTTTACTGAGATTGGGACTAAATCTGAGACTGTGGGAAGTAGTTGTCTAACTGACATGCCCCAATAATGCATATAGCTAAGTTGGGGTCCAGTCTCTGCCCCAACTGAAGGGGTGTCAATACTGCGCCACTGGTAAGGACAGCTGTGAGTGACCCTTATCTGGCAGGTACTCAAATAAGAATGGTGGGAACCCTAAACTGACAGGTTAAGACACCTCATCAACCCTAATATGATAGTTTAAGATGTCTTAACCTACACTGGCTACGTAGTTCTAGAACACAAGGATGACTGCTAAGAATCACACCCTGAACTTGCATGTGAGTTCCCATCCTTGGGTTCACTCGATGCTAACTTCTACTCCCATCTGAAGGACACTGAACTGAATAACTAAGCTGAACTGAATAACTAAACTAAACTGATTAGCTGGACTGATACTAGTGGTATTGTTTAGTGAAGCTAAACTAAGTTTACTGGATTCTGATGACTGACGGAATGTACTGAGTTCGGAGGACTTGTTGAGAGTACTGAAGTTACTGAGATTAACTACGAATACTGAGGTTGCTGAGGTTACTGAGCACTGAGATTACTGAGATTACTGGATTGCTGAGACTTCTGAGATTACTGGGTTTTCTTGAGTCACATATTAACTGAATTCTACAGATCATGGTTTGACTGAGAGTATCGTGATAACATGACATGGATCTAGGTACACAACTACATTTTTTGGGTACAAGTATCCCCAGGACTCGATGGAAGGAAACTGACATAACTTGACTTTCTTGAGTACATGACCACCAATAACAATCCATAATACATGAGTGAGGCATTTCATGAAGTACATGGTCATCATAATATCTAACATAAATAGGAATGCTTATAATCAAGTCATAAATCTCATAATCAAATATTATGGGATTCCGACAACATATACTATTCATAACAATGGCATGGAAACCATTTAAGCATAAAGGAATGAAAAACATGTAACATTTAGTTCATATTGTAATAATTTGGGGATAACTCATGTGATACTTCAAAATCATGATCTTGTTCATAGCATGGAAGGCATATAGACATACTATGAATCCATTCCCCAATCATCATGTATATTTCATTAACACATATATTGCACAATAATGACAAGTGAGCTCTTTGAACATAATAGACTAGCATGAATTTATCATATAGTTCACCCCTAAGTTATAATACATGATTTTTATCATTCTAGGCATTTTATCAAACACCTCACATGCATAATATTGAGCATAGGTGTACTTAACAAATTTAGAAATCATGAACCACCGAAATTCATGGGTTTCCAACTAACATGCCCATCCGCTTCTTGGAAACACATTTAGATACCATCTTGAAACACAATTAACAATTATCAACATGAACATAATCACACAAAAACATAAAGATCATAATTTATTATTTAAAACATGGTTCTTGAGCTTCACGGATGAAAGGGATCTATGGATGAACACTACACATACCTTATTTCTTAATTACATGAAGATTGATAGGGAGAATTCCTTTAACTTAAATCTTCTATAAAAACCCTAGCTTGTGTTCTCGAGAAGATTTTGAGAGAAAGAACATGTTTTGGTGAAATAAGGGCTTAATTCCATGTTTAGTCATTATATAGGGGTGGGAAAAGGATCATTTTGCCCCAAAAATGGACTGTTTAAGTCACCTGGACTACAACATGTGCGGAACACACTTTATCGCACACATTAGGGTGTGTGTCGTACACCTTATCGAACACATTAGGTTGTGCGTTGCACACCTTATGGCGTACTTTAGGTTGTGCGTCGCACACCTTACGTTAGGCAATGTACTCCACTTTGCAAAGTCATAGCTTCTTGGTTAGGTGTCAAATTTGGGCAAAATTGGTAGCGTTGGAAAGCTAATTCAAAGATATTTCATTTGATATATAGTACGCCCTCTAAATCAATATATACAAGGAGTTATGATTGATTGAATTTGACCCAAGTTTTGATGCTCACTAAAACCTGAACGATAGGAAAGCTTTCAACTTTTACTTGAGTTAGGAAACCTCTATGATCTAAATTCCTGATAAAATAGATTCTCACACTACATAATTGATTAACATACTAAATTTACATAGGATTCGAGGCTTTTGAAATGTCTACGCATAGGAATGATGGATTTTCATTATAGTCCAAAATGCGGGCTATTACAGGTACCCATTGTGACCTCTTTAATTTCCGGTTCTTTACCCTTTCAGGAAGTACCTAATGATTTTCCCTTATCATTTGTGGTTACTTTCTTTGAGATCCTTGGAAAGTTCTTATATGGAGTCATACTTAAAAAAACAAGAAAAATAACCCAACAAAAATAAAAGGTAAAACATGTTTTTGGATTTTTCTCATATCATGAAAGAAAATAACAATTACAAAACTAGGGTGAGTTCCTGGGAAAATAATAAATGAAAGAACATGGGAACACTAATTAACAAAATAACAATTTTAGGCACCACATCTATGCACATTACTCACACTTGCCAATTTAGAACATGTGACACTCATGGCCACCATTCGAACAAAAATGACTATTCACCTTTAAGAATGGCATCACCCAATCTATCATAGGGAAAGTCATACATTTTTGTCAACTGGGTTACTTAGACTTAATCCATGGATTGTATGTCAATCAATTCGCTCAACTAAAGTAATGGTGCACTCTTCGGCAATAAACTTCACCAACTCTAACTACTAGGTTGCTATGATTAAGAGACTAGTGAACTTTTCAATATGACTCAAGGAGTGAGAAAATGATACCTCAAAAGTGAATTCACTAACAATTAGTAACAAACATGTTGAAAACGTCTCATTGGCATATTATCAAACACATGGTGTTCATGAAATGAATGAACTTGGAAAATATGACAATGCAACATGTAAGAAATCAAACTCAAGCAATTCAACTCCCAATATACCCAAGAGCCTCCTACTTCACATTTAGATTACCCACCAGAAAAAATTAAAAAGAAAACTCATGTGCAAATTTTAACAAACACATGGGATGCATAAGTTAGGTACTCAATAATTCCATAATTTTCATGTAAAAGCATAGAACTAGATTCAAATTATTCACACCAACATCCATTTTTAATCGAACTCAAATTAATCAAATTATGACCGTTAGTATCAAGGAATGTGATTCACCATTGAAACTTTAAGAGAAACTTGAAGGAATTTTGCACAAGTTACCTCCTTAATTCAATTATACAATGATATGATGAGAGAAAGCAAAATTTGAACCCCAAGCGTTTTGAGTTTGCTAAGGTGCAAGAGAATTTTTCAATTAGAAGTAAATTTTTTTTTTGAATATTTAAGATAGAGAAATTTAGTGCAAAGAGAAGAATAAATCGGGTATAAGAGTGTGCAAATGGTTGAAAAAATTGTTAAGTGCAAGTGGAAATGGGTCAAATTATAACTTTAAAATAAAATGGCTGACCTGCATGATAACTCATGCACATAGGTACAAGGCTTGTGCACGCAAGCAACAAGCAGTGGCAAGGCAGTGTACTTGGGGGCTTCTGAGCCACTTGTGTGGCTGGCCTACGCACGCAGGTACCTGGTCTGCAGACGCAAGAGGCATAGCTTACAAAGGTCGTTTGCTCCTAAAATCTCATAACCACCTGCGTGGCTAGCATGTGCACAAAGGTGCATGATATCCATCCGCAGGTGGATTTTCCACCACGAGCCAGTGTTTTATGCTTCAATACTTGGGTATACGCTTCCCAACATAGGATATTCACTTGCATTCACCCAAAAAAGGCTACAATTAGTACCAAAAAAAATATAAAACAACCAATAATAAACCTTGGGTTTCCACCAAAGAAGCTTCTTGGTTATCATCGTGGCATGGTGTTGTTTATCATCAAAATGCACACTTAAAGCGAGCAACTCAACCTTAGCCGCTCCAGGTCCACTCACATGATAATATTTCATCCTTTGTGCATCACTGTGAACCTTCGCTTCTCATGATCCTCCAATTCAATACCCCTACTATGATAGAAATTTGTTACCACAAATGGGCTCGACCACTTGGATTTGAGCTTGCCCACAAAGAGTTTTGTCACGACGCTATTTATGGGTAATGATGGTAGCTACTCTATCCTGCCAACATATAATCCAAACCGTAACTCAGATCTAAACATAATGGGTTAACTTGGTAGAAAATGCCCACATGGTAAAAAAGACAAGTGCAACTTATAAATAAAACAGGGTATTAAAATAGATAAAAGATAGTCCATCCATAGATACCATCCCATGACCTGGTAGAGCCAGTACAAAAGCAACTATACATACAACCCAAGTATAAAAATATACAATACAATTTGTCTCAAAACTAAAGACTAGACATTAGTAAGGTAGAAAAAAATTGGAGACTCCGGATCCAATAGCTGACCCTATCTCCGAAACTCAACACAACATAGACGTCGATCAATAATGGTAATTAGAACTTGGATTTACACCAAAAAGGTATAGAAGTATAGGATAAGTACTAGAACCATGAGTACTCTGTAGTCATAATTGGCCGATTGAGCTAAATCATGATATAAGTATTATAAAATGTAAGATATCATAACTAAGTCAAGGTAAAGAGGCAAACCTGAATTAACTCCAACATCATTATGCATAAATAAATAAACCGAAATAATTACATATGAAAAGAATCAAACACATGTAATCTTAACTGCAAAATTAGTCCCCATAAGCCAATTGGTGCGGAAAATTAAATAACCCATCACATGCCTCTATAAGTCTGGAAGTTTCAAACATGATAGTATCAACTCTTATGATACAACTAGAATTCATTTATGTCATGCCACACCATATCCATCATTTATCCCTTGTCCATCATTTATCAACTAATCACTATTTATCAACTAATCATTGTATCATTAGAATCCATTAAAATCATGACACACTATAACCATTTCCTCATTTCAAATGTAACTAGAGTCACTATTCTCAATCTCACATCTCAGTATCAAAATTTCACAATAAGTATATCATCATAGTATAATGTATTTATCCAGACTAAAACCGGTAAGTGTAATTAATAATTTAATCATAAATATCATCAACGATATCGTACTTTATATCATCCCAATATCATCAATATCATAGCTGTAGTGCCTCAGATCTGGTACCTGGAATGCTACACAGTGCTCATACTCTGAAGGACCATAAGCTAACCCATGACTGATATCTGTACCTGTATATTGCATAATATACTGTATGATTGTAGAAACATAAACTTAAAGGCCATAAGGTTTAAGACTGTAACATAAATGATAAAAATATAACATCTAAATGGGGTATGAAATACCCAAAACAAAACTGTCTGAATGTGGAGTTGATGGGACATGTTCCCAACTAACTCCAACTAATAAATTAATTAATGAGATAATAAATAAATGATCATGTCCTCGAGATAAGAGGACTCCCTGCTAACTCTGATTGCTGAGATTGGAATGCTATTGATGCTCTAGAGCTCGTGCTTCTGAACCTATGGTATAAGACACCATAATGCAAATGCGTTAGTACTTTGAATGTACTGGTATGCATGGTAGGTAGGCTGAATGCATGGGGTTTATATGCATGAACAATACTAGCTAACTGACTAATATGAACATGAGAATACATGAATGAATACGTAGTAACTATATCTGAGATTGTGATAACATGAGTTTACTGATAACTAACATCACTGATAACTGAATTCTGATGACTAATATAACTGATGACATGAGTGACTATATCTGACAGTCCTGAATCTGATAGAACTAGTTGAGTTTCATACTGTATCTGAGCTAACTATATATGACTGTACTGATTCTATAACTAAAACTATAGGAAATAGTTATATAATCGACGTGCCCCTAATATGCTATTATGGCTGAGTTGGGGTCTAATTTGTAACAACAATTAGAAGGGTGTGAATACCGTGCCACTGGTAAGGACAAGCTGTGAGTGACCCTCATCTGACAGTGTCCCCAAAAGAAAATAGTGAGGCCCTCATCTGACAGAGGTTATCCACCTCATCAACCCTCATCTGACAGTGTTGATGTCTCAATCTATGCTGGCTATATAGTTCTGGAATGCAAGGATAACTTTTAAGAATCATACCCTCATTTGACAGTATGTGTTACCATCCTTAGGCTCACTCGATGCTAATTTTTACTCCCATCTTAATAGATACTAAACATGGATTACTGAACTTAACTGGACTGAATTACTGAGTTTCGTTAATTAATGGAATAGTATTGAGATTATTGTATTACTGAGTTGTTCTGAGTCATATGACTAACTGAGTTCTATGGATCATGGCTTGACTGAGGATATCATGAAAACATAACACTAAAGCTAGGCACACAACTATCTTTTTTTTAGGTACAAGTACCCCCAGGACTCGATGGAAGGAAACTGACAAGACATGATGTTCTTGAATACATGACTAACATCAATAATATATAATTCATTGACTAAGACATTTCATCAAAACACTTGACATACATAACTTATACATGAATGGGCATTTCATAATATCATACTTGTATAGCATTTTTCCTTCACATAGGCATTTAATTAAACATGTGGGGAGCATGCTTTGATTATACAATCATCAACACATAAAATAATTAAGGATACATCAATCAACTTGTAAATTGAAGGGAGTTTATCATGATTATTATGCAAATCATCACATACTATGGTCAATCATTGGAATATGTAATTTAAAACATGAATCAAAACCACACAACATCTTGAACATGGATTTCAATTCAATTTGAATCATGAACATTCACAAATACCCAAATCTTGGGTTTTGAAAAGAGATTCTTGATCTTCATAGGTGAGAGAGACCCATGAATCAACACATGACATACCTTAGTTCTTGATTTAGTGAATATTGACGGAGAGACTTTCTTGAAATTGAATCCCCAATTAAGACCTTAGCTTTTTCTTAAGAGAAAATTGAGAGAAACTAGTATATTTTGGGTTCCAAATAGCTGAATCTCGTGTTAAAGGGCTTAAATAGGGGTGGTAAATTAACCTTTTAACCATGGACACGTCTTTTAATTTTAGTGAAATTTTGCTGAATTGAATCCCTGGCGCGACGCGGTGCTATCATGCCGTGTCACTGGAAAATTGAGGGATGGCACGACGTGGAGCCATGGCGTTGTCACTTTATTTGCAACCTGGAAGTTTGGCGCGATGCACCACTATCGTGGAACCGTACTGGAATTTGACAATTTCCATTTTTATCCTGTGGCGCGGTGCGCCACTGGCTAATATGGCGTTGTTTTACGATGGAAACTTAAAATAGTCATAACTTCTTATCCGGTTATCGGATTTAGGCAAATTTTATATTTATGGAAAGCTTATTGAATTTTTCACATGAAAAAAAGTAAAAATCTTAAAAATTCCTCATGGAATAAATATCATTTAATTTAAAAGCTAACACTTGACATTCTTGGGACAAAAGATTTAGTTAGAAAACTTTTAGGTATTACAATAGCCATCCTTCAAACTTCAAATAGGTATAAATTATCGATATCATCATTATTTGGAATTAAATCGATATTTCTATAATTCACAGCATAAGCAATATTCAGACTTGTATCGATAACCATATCGTCATGACCATGGCCAATAGCATAATTACCAGAGTATTCGATAGCATAACCACTAGCATAACTATTTATCATGATCACAAATCGAAGCATGATCTCTAGCATTGTCAATAGCATAATCCTTGATATAATAAATAAGCATGGTTGTAAGTATAATCAATAGCATAATCATTAATATAGACAATAAATAAGATTTTTAGTATAATAAATAGCGTGATCGTTGATGTGCTATAGTTTCATAGCATTTTTGATACTTACAATGATGAAAATATGCAAGTTACTTAGGTCCTTTTGTTTGATATGTTGTGTTTTGTATTGTGTTTTGTAGGAAACAAATTTTTGGAGATGAAAAGGAGAAAAGATATGAAAATTATCCTAGGTGGGTACCTACGCCTCATTGTTACTACCTATCTAGAATAGGTATTAGAATAAGGGCCAGAGAGTTGAAATTTAGATATTCATAAGCTGAAGATTTTGGATTGTAACGTATACCAAAAAACTTACAGGCCGTAGGTAGTACCTACTCCCTATAGGTGTCAGAAATCAACAAGTTCAGAGAGTTTTCTAGGAAATTTAGACATTGGAACCTATGGTTGGACCCCCTATGCCTTGTAGGTGCCACCTGTAATTGAAATAGTGATTTTATGCTTTCTTTATCAAATTCTATGGATTGCCTTTCAACAATGAGCTGCTAAAGCTCTTAACGAGGGTTTTGGGAACCCTAGTGGATTAACAAAGTAGGGAAAGTGCAACATTACCTTGAACTAATATTCTTGCATGTATTGTGATCATCTTTAATTTAATAAACGTCTTAGCAGTTACAAATATTAGGATCCAACCTATATTAACTACTTGCTACACAAGAAAGGTAGAGAGTAGGAAAAGAAGATCACAATAGTACTTTGGAGTTAATTGTCAAAATAAGCTAATCATCTTTATCTACTTAAGATAGTTATCTTCATCTCATAATTTGATATCAAAAGGTAAAAGTTATGGGATCTAGCATAAAGGTTAGTAAAGCAACACTATGAGATTGAAAAGGTAAAGAGTGAAATTCACCAGTGAGTCCACAATATAATTGGTGCTACATAACTTATCAGATTTTACATGTAAGATATTGGGTTGGTTTAACAGAGCACAATAAACCTACAGAGTTGTGAAGCCAGGGGGAATACAACCCTAGTATTTGTTACTAATTGATTAAAATCAAAGCATTCCACTTCCTGTTTCTTTTCATAGATTACAACTACAATCCCCTCATTTACTTCCTTATACTGCCCATTAATTTTAATAATCTTAAAAAATGTATCACGCATTCCCTGTGGGTTCGACCCCAACTTGAGTTGGATTACTATATTATCGATCGCTTTAACTTTAATTTGAGATATAGATTTGGGCAATATTGTAATTTTGGCATCGTTGATGGGGAATATGGTAATTTTTTATCGATGTTGTTGAAATTTTGGGGTTATTGTTTTCAGTTTTTAGTTGGGTATATGTCAATGTATGCCTAACACACAGAGAATAAGCATTTCCTTACTTCCACTTAATCCTAAACTATAAAAAATTCTATAATTGACTGGTATAATGATTGAACACATTCGAGAAGGTGTGCTTAAAGGGGTTCGAAATAACCCCAGTGACATGCTTCCTACTCATCTTAGAGATGTTCAAAATATTATTGATCTAAGAACTGAGCAGTTATTAGAAGATGATGATAACTAGATTAGGGCAAAGCAAAGTCAAGAAGTAGATCATCGAACAATACTCAATGGAAATTGAGATAGAGTTAAAGGTGGTAGAGCTCAAGTACTTCCAGCCTATTAGTACTTACATCCATATGATGATATAGAGAAGAATTGGGATATGTTGAGCCTATTGAGATAGGTTCTATTATTCCTCATATTTTGCCACTGGGTATGAAGTTCGACATTACTAGTGCTATGATCTAGTTCTTAAATTTAAAATGTGTGTTTGTAGGCTTGCTGACAGATGATGCAAACATACATCTTACAAACTTTATTAGGATCTTCACTTTATACGCTATTCCTGGGGTAAATCAGGAAGAACTAAGACCCTAATTCTTCCCGTTTTTATTAATTAGTGAATTTACATTGTCATTAGGGGAACTTCATAGAGGATCAATCACTACTTAGAATGTGTTATGGAGGCAGTGTCTAGATTATTTATTTCCACCATCTAGAATGCTTCAGCTGAAGATGACATACATAATTTTAGGAAGTTAAACTCTGAGTCAATGTGTAAGGCATGGTTTTGATTTAAAAGAAGTTGATGATGGTTTCTAACCACATTATTTTGGGTTAGAACTTGATTGAGAGTTTTTATTGAGGCCTTAACATCAGTTTGAGTGCTGTGGCCAATACTATTATTGGAGAAACATTCATGCATATAGGCTAAAAGATAACATTAGATAAAGTAGATCAGATCTCTCTCACCAACTGAGGATGTCATACTCAGGAGGTAGAGAGAGGCACTAGCACATATTTATTGGTGCTTCCAGTGAGCATTAAGTTGTCGATGATGCAGTGGTATATGAGGTTGCTAAGCTAATAAAGGAGGTTGGATTATTAACAAAGTAGTTCACAATAATGAATTCTGAAAAGGTGAATGCATTTGTTTCACAGGGTAAGGCCTCTAGATCTTATAATTTAGAAGAAGAGGCAAAGTATGTAGATCGAGAGTTGGCAGTTTTTCAAGCCAAGGGGCATAGAAACCAAGGTAAGAACTATTACAAGGATCAATACAGAGATAGAAAATGATAGCAAGATGGTGATTGGCGATGCAAGAATGATTATAAGGAAAAAGAAAGTGTGTATGTACCACCATATATTTGAACCACTAAGTCAAGGATGGATTCTAAGTTGTCCAAGCTTGTCAATGATTCAGAAAATTGCCTTAATGAGATTAAGGTAGACTTCTTAGGGTTAAACCAGAAGGTAGAGTCATATACTACATTGATAAAGCAACTGGAACATCAATTTGGACTAATTTCTGCAACTTTGATTTGGAGGCATTAGAGTACCCTCTCAGACAAATTTCTGCAACTTTGATTCTGATGCAGCCGGGCTCCCTTTTGAGAAACATAGTTTAGAGTCCTCAGAATGCCAATTATTTTCTAGCCATTACTACTTGGAGTGGTAAGGAAACTATTGATCCCTCATTTCCAATTGTTCATGAGCTAAAGAATGATGGTCCTGTGGTTGATAGATGCCTGAAGAAGAGTCAAAAAAGGCTACAAGTATTGATTATGATACTGAGAAGGACAAAGTCAAGGGAAAAGTCAATGAGTCTGTAGTGAAGCAAATTCCATGACCTCCCCCACTTTTTCCTCAAATGATGAGACAAAAGAATGAATAAGGGAAGTTTAAGAAGTTCATTTCCATTCTGAAAGAGTTAAACATAACATCCTACTTTTGGAGGCTATTGAGTAGATACCTGATTACACAGAGTTTATGAAGGATTTGGTAACAAAAAAGAGAGCAGTTAGTTTTAAAGATGTTGGTGGGTTGAACCACTGTAGTGCCGTTACTTCTAGATCTTTGAATCAAAAGAAGGGTGATCCCAGAGAATTCATAATTCTATGCACCATTGGGACATCTAGGTTTGCTAGAGCATTGTGTAGCTTAGGAGCCAACATTAATTTTATCTTTATGGGTGTGTTCAAATAGTTGGGCTTGATCCTTCCAGAACCTATGACTATGTAGTTGTTGATGGAAGACCGTACAATAAAGAAACCTGTAGGCATATCGTTTGATGTTTTGGTGAAAGTAGACGACTTTATTATTTTGCCTAACTTTTTTATCTTGGATTGTGAAGTTAACTTTGACATGTCCATTATCTTGGCAATACCATTAATGACCAAGGGTAGAGAGAGGGTAGATATGGAGAAAGGGGAGCTCAAGATCCCACTTCTTAGGTTACCTTGATGAATTTTGAGTAATCAAGGTACCCGTGTCATGCCGTAATGTTAAATTAAGATCTACATGGGAGGAAACATACGGTCTTGTTGGTGAAGTTTGAGAAACCAGCATAGCCACGTCGTGCTGTGATGTTTAATCAAGCACTGGGTGAGAGGAAACCCACCTTTTAGTGTTCTTATTATTTTATGTTTTGGTAGTTATATAGCATGATCATGGTAAATAATTTCTAAATTTAGAAAATTCTAGGTAATGGGACTCATTGACCCACTCATCGTGGTCATAAGTTCCACTCGGGCTAGGTAAATTATGCATTGAATGTCCAAAAGAAATTTTGAGGATTTTTTGGAAATTTCTGAACTTTAACCTATGAACCTACTTATGGTGTCATTAGCACCACTTAAGATCTCATAAGTAGATGATAAATGTCAGAATAAAAGTTTAGAGAGCAGGAAAAGGCCAAAAAATTTGGGATACCTATGACTTGGCACCTATGGGCCATAGGTGCTACATATGCCCTGTAGGTGGTGCCATAAGTGGTCAAAGTTTAGGCCCAATTTTGTTTTAAAATATAGGCCTAACTCTACCCTAATTGATCCAAAACCAACCCCTAAGTTTATTTAAAAACCCTAACCTAGCTCCTAAACCCCATTAAACTCACAATCTTTAAATCCTTCTTAAATTCAAACCATCCAACTTCCCTAACACTTTATGTAAAGCAAGAACTCTACTTGTTCTCGATTCCAGCAAATCCAATTGCGTGCATTATGCATCCAATCTAGGGTTTCTCTTGATCTTTTCATTTTTCACTTTTGGTTCTCAAAATCAAAGGAAAAATTTCTTCGCTCCTAATAATATTATCTTATGCTAATCTAAAACTATGTTAGTTGGTATGTTTAAATTTTTGCAAAATATGTGTAAACCAAAAACCATGTGAGTAGAAGACTAGAATTAGCCTAAAATTTGAAAGTGGTGTATTGTTCTTAAATTATTTCTTCATGATCATTCCCAAAATAGAAGTGGAAGTTGAAGAGGTTGAGGAAACCCAAAAGTCTTGCATGCCACATCCGTGTTTGAACTTTGATTCTAGTTATATGTGCAAGTATTGGACTTTCTTGAGCTGAGTACAAGATATAGGGATGAAAAATTTAGGAAAAAATTGAAGTCTTATAATTTTGAGTTTTTCTTCAAATTTGCAGTCCATTACTCTCTTTTGGGAAAAAATACTTGTTTTTTTAGATACTATGGCACCAAAGAAAGAAGGACCACTAAGGCAATGGTACAAATCCCTCGAGCGTAGTTACTCGATGGAGAAGTACCTAATTGACCCAACCAAAGAAGTTTGCCCACACACTAGAGCTCAACGATTGGTTGCGATCAAGACTATTTGTAGAGCTACTCTGGGCATCCAACTCCTTGGATGGATACAGTAGGGAATATGACCCACTTCTACTTAGGATAAGGCTCAACCAGAGGCCATCGAATAGTTCCCACGTCGAGGATAAAGTCGGCCAGGATGTCACCACTACACACTCCCCAGTTTGAAGAGAAAAAGGATGATGATGATGATGAGGTGGAGTTAGAGCCACTAGTAGAGGACCTCTGTCTGAGAAGGGGTCACAGGATGAGTCCATAGTTGTAGTTCTTGAACCATCATCTATAGTACACTGTCTGGAAGGGTACATCCCAGGTATCTCATCAGGTGCCAGCACCAGACACTGAGTGACCAGCTCAAACTGACTAAACTTCCATCCCAACTCACATCTCGATTTATCCTATTGCTGGGGTGAACCTGAGGTGGTATGTGTAGGGGTTACAAATAATTTATGAAAGAGACATCTTTGTGATTGAGACTGGCTGGCCCAAAAGGGCTATCTAGGAGGAAAGATAAATTAAGTTATCTAATTTAGTTACAGCACAAATTTTGTAAGATGCATTTTATTCTTATTAGTTGGGGTGGATTACTAGACCCCAAGTTTTATAAATCCAGATATTGGTGCGAGAGTTTTAAGCCTCCTACTATGCTATAGTATCTTTGAGCACTCTTAGAGGCGAAAAGTATGCTGTTCAGTCCCTGTTAGAGCAGACTCTGGTGAGAGGTGTCATAGTTAATATTTAATTATTGGCCATCCTCTAAGATCTCTTTGGCCCTGATTATATTACTCCAGTATCTACTGTAGAGTTCAATTTTAGATTGACATTTTCATAAGATAGATGCGCTATGTTGGATGCTAACTATAGGATTCAGAGGTTAGAGTTGGTGAGATGGATTTCCCATAATATTTTATACCTTGTTGAGGTGACCCTTGGATCAAAGAGAAAGAAGTGATTAAGAAGGCGATACTGAATTTTGCCATAAATTATTTGTGAATAATGGTTCGCTATCAATTATGTTTAACTGCTGTAGACAACTTGCTTACATATGATGGTGTTGCATTGATCACGAGTCTAATGGCTTGTTATGATATAGACTTTGCAACCATTATTAGGTATGAGATACATGAGCGAGCTTTTGGGGAGTTGACTACACTACCTTTTCCTTACCTTATCCAGTGGTTGTGCAATGAGGCTGGTGTATCTAAGTTTCTAGGTGGTTATCGTAGAGTTGAGGATAGAGGGGAAGGGGCAGATAAGTTTGATCAAGGATCCAATAAACTCGATCCTTGCCTAGAGGACCTATAGGTCTCAAACTGTGATTTCAACCCAGTCTGAGATCTCATTAGCACTAGCAGAGCCTAGTTATAGAAAGGGTGTTGATGTGTATATGGGTGTGGATTTTGATATAGGTGAGAAAATAGAGGCACCCAAGATGTGCACTCAAGTGGAAGGGACCCCAGCCACATCTACTTTATCCCCAACCACTATTTTTTAGTTGGTTGGGGTTATCTTTTAGGCCCCTCACCCCACTACTATTTCTATAGGTCATGCTTCATAGCACTACCTTGAGATTTATTACAATGCCTAGTAGAAAGGTAGGATGAGACATAGCCCATTTGACTTAGGTAGACTTTGAGATTGTCAGATTATATGAGATGATCGGACCTTGGGTTCGGATGACTTTGGAGAGTGAGAACTCTCAAATTTGGGATGCTATGAGGACTGAGATGGTAGAGATAAAGGGTAAGTGACAAGGCTATATTAATGTTTTTTAGAGAAGAGTACAAACATGCTTTATGAATATTGAGGCACCTAATCTATTTAGGATTAGGGAGGAGGTAGATACAATATGTGCTAAGGTACGCTCTATTACCGAGAGTATATTTAAAATATTTCTCCTGAGATCTCCATATTTGCCCAGTCGATGCCACCACACTATTATAGCCATTTGGATTTTCTTGAAGAGGAGCTGATCCTCAGAGTTGGGCTAAGATAGTGAAAGATAATAATTTGAAGGATTTCTACATGCCATATGATCAGGCTTTGAAAAGGGCCACTCATGAATCGATGGATTCTGCAATTGTTAAGAGGTAGAGGTGTGGTGAGATAGCTACAGGTGCATCTTCTAGTAGTGCACCACCAACACCACTGCCTCTTTCAGTTGAGATACCCCCTGAGGAGGATGAGCATGATGCAGGCACCTAGTGTATCCCAGATATGTCCTCATTCCTTTTCTTTACATTATTTATATGCACTGGGGACAATGCATCGTCTTTTATATAGAGGTAGGTTATACCATAGCCGCCATAAGTTTTTCTTGTCATGATTAATTTTTATGTTGTCCACGGTATGGTTGTCCTACCTGCATGTCTAGGGTAATTTTATGTTGTATTGTGTTTTATTTCATATTGTGTTTTGTTTTTGTCTAATTAGGAGATTTTTGAGTATCTAGGGCAGTTGATGTACTTTGTTTTTGTTTTTTTAGAAAAATAATGCCCCTATAAAAATTTGTTTTAAACTGTGTGATGTGTATATATATGTGAACATTGTGAATCTCATTGTGGTGTTAGAATTTGGGACATAATAATAATAACTAAAAAATGCATGAACTAGAAAGGTAGTAGCTTGTGATGCAATTCTGTGCTATGTGTGTGCGAGATATTACTTTGTTTCTTTTGTTTGTTCAATCTAGAACTTGCTCGGTTAGTCTTGCCTAGGTTGTAGGATAGTCAGTTAGAAAAGGATCATAGGTCGTTCTTGAAATAAGTCCATATTTAGCCTAAAACGGCCTTCAAATATGAATAAGTATCCCTTGATCCCTATTATGAGCCTTATAGCCTATTTTCTTGTTTCCCTTTCACTTTCCTATTTGTGCTACATTGAACCTATTTTAGCCCTGGTCCTCCATGGACATTGTGAACCTCTACTCAGGAAAATTTTCTTGGTTAAGGGTGGATATGATAAGGGTGCATAATTTGAAGTAGGTATGAAGAGGGGTAAATAAGAGAAAAGAAAGTAGGGCTGGGTGTGGTAGAAAAAGCAAAGGAATAATAAAAGAAATTTGAAAAATGAAGAAAATGAAAAAGAAGAACAAAAGATACTACACCCAACCTGAATGTGCAATAAAAGAAAAAAAAGAATAAATAAGGGTGGAACAAAAGTTGAGTAGTACCAAGAAGGCTTAGTCACTAAAAGTGTCCATATGTACCTTGCCAGCCCCCAAGCATACATTACAAGCTGAGTAAAGTACTATAGTGATCCTTATCTGAATGTCTAAAAGCTAAGGTAAAGAAAATAACGGCAGACCTTTGGTATTTGTTGCATATTGATTGGAACTTCCTTGTGAGTGTAAGTGTCTCTTGATACGTCCCTGCGTTAACACTTTACAAGCATGATTTCATATGAGAGATTGGTACATTTTTTATATAAGGGTGCATGAGTTGTGTTACTAGCTGCTTACTGTTTTAGATAGTGTAACTTGTATATATGCATTGTTGTTTGTTGCTAATGTTGTGCCATATCTTGATTACCTTGTGTCATATTGTTGTGCTTTTGATACACACAGTTGGTTTTAAAGTGTTAAAATAGAAGGTGGGGAGGGTAATGATTTGAGCTTAAAAGTTGATAATTAACTGCCGTAGATAGCTTGGGTTTCTCCTGGTTAAGAGTCATTGTTTTTTTTGTTATGTTGTGTTTCCTGAGGACATGTAAACATTTTAAGTTGAGAGTTTTGATGTGATATGGTTTCATAGCACTTTCGATGCTTTAAACGATAATAATATGCAAGTTACTTAGGTCTTTTTGTTAGATATGATGTATTTTGTGTTGTGTTTTGCAGGAAAACAGGTTTTGAAGCTAAAAAGGAGAAAACATGTGATAATTGAAGATTTTGGGACAACTACATGGGTACTTACACCCCATAGGTTCTACCCAAATGGAGTAGGTTTCATAATAAGTGCTAGAAATTTGAAATACAGAGATTCAAAAGCTAAAGATTTTGGATTGTAACCTACGATAGACCACCTACAGGCCATAGGTAGTACCTATGCCCAATAGGTGTCAGAAATCAGAAAGTTCAGAGAGTTTTCCAAGAAATTTAGGCTCTGTCACCTACGGTGGGACCACGTATGCCCTGTAGATACCAGCTACGCCCCGTAGGTGGTCACCGACTTTGATTTTCCTCTTTTATTTAGGCTTGGTTTCCTAGGATTTTCTTGTATTCTATAAATACCTTTTTGATGTTTTTAGTTAGTTTATGTACTATTATTTCTTACAATTATATATTTGTTTCTAATATTCAATTTTGATATTGGGATTGGTTTGTTCTTCATTTTGGTTTATTATTCAATTTGAGACTCTGGGTTTTATTTATTTACTATTGCAATATTGATTTTATGCTTTCTTCATTGAATTCTATAGAGTGTCTTGCAATAATGAAGGGCTAAATCCCTTAACTAGGGTTGTGGGAACCCTAGTGGATTAATAAAGTAAGGGAAGTGCAACATTTTCCCAAACCAATATTCTTGCATGTATTATGATTATCTTTAGTTTAATAGAAATCTTAGTGATTGCAAATGTTAGGATCCTGCCTATATTCACTACTTGCTTCACAAGAGAGGTAGAGAGTAGGAAAAAGATCACAATAATAATTTGGAGTTAATTGTCAAAATAGTCTAATCGTCTTCATCTACATAAGATAATTATCTTCATTTAATAACTTAAGACTCAAAAGGTAATAGCTAATCTGGTATCTAGGATAAGAATTAGTAAAGTGACACTCTAAGACTCAAAAGTTAAAGAGTGAAATTCACCAGTGATTCCATAAGACAATTGGTGATACATAACTTATAAGATTCTGCATTCAAGATTTTGCGTTGGTTCAACAAAGCACTATAAACCTAAGAAGTTAAGAAGCTAGGGGGAACACAATCCTAGTGTTCATTTTTGATTCATTACAACCAAAACATTCCATATCTTGTTACTTTTCACACATTACAACAATAATCCCCCCATTTACTTTCCTATTTTTCCCATTGATTTCAACAAACTTAAGAAATAGATCGCGTATTACCTGTGGATTCGACCCCAACCTGAGTTGTTTGCTATATTTTGCATTGACCACTTTAACTTCAATTTGAGGTGTAGATTTGGGCGATATCAATCGCTAATATAATCACTAACTTAGTCAATGTCATACCCAATGGCCTACCATAACCTAATCAATGTCTTAATTAATATCATAGTCAAGGGCTTATTCAATAGTATATTCAATAGCTTATCATTAGCTTAGTAAATAGGACATTCATAGCACAATTTAATAAGAATTACTCCAAACGTCAACACATCCTAACATTCAAGTACCAAGGCATCTCTATATCACCGCAATAAACATTTTCTAGATGTACACAATTGCATAAACGATCTTCATTAACTAATACAAGTCCTTGCCTAAGGTCGTCCGAAGAGCCCACTTTTAAATCCCCGAAATCCTTTACCAAGAAATATCTACCCCGAACTAGGCTAAGGTATCTAAATCCTCTATTAGGGGTTGAACAAGCCATAACTAGCCCTAGGATAACAATTCCTCCCAATAGAGAGCAACTGAGACAGGTCTGCCTAAGGTAATGACAACTAGGGCAAGTTCCACCATAAACTCAAGTGACTAACTCAGTTTCCTCAATGGTTGAGTAACTAAGGCATATCCACTCTAAAAAAGATCCACTAAGGTCAACTTCCTAAGGTATGATTGACTAGGCTAATTATGCCCAAAAGCGATATCTAAAATAGCCTAAACAATCCAACTAACCCAAGTATTGCAATTTATCACCTGAAAACCTAAAATTCATCTAAAATCTAATGCAATATCATAAAAATACTATGAGTTAGCTCAATCTAACAAGGGGTAAAACCTAGCCTACCTGAACGCCGAAGAAAGATTTAAAAATTATCTAAAATTTTGCCTTTCCCATTCGAGAAGCTTTCTCAAGATGCCAAACTACCAAAATCACATTCTACTTATCAATATGAGAATAATGATACCCATATTCCACCATTGGGATTTGGGTCTAAAATCACACCAAAATTATATATGGGTCCTATTTATGAATATTGCACTTTTGAGGTAAACCCATCACACCCTTATACTCAAGGAGTAATTATCCTAAAAAATAGGTAAAATACGAGCTAATTTGAGGCTGAAATCAAGCCTCAATGGTTTAGCGATTTTAAACAAGAAATGAGAAAAATCTACCACAAAAAGGATGAAGTCTTACCATAAATCAAAGGAGAATCATGAAAACAAGTGTTAGCCAAGCTCCCAAATCACCCACAAGCTTCAACCCAAGCTTTCTCACTACTTAAGATTTTAGCTCTCTTAGAAATGGATGAGGAATGGTAATAACGGGCTACAAAGGGACTATTTATACCCATCCTAGCTTCTTGGGAATCGCTATTGCGACCCAAGCCTCGCTATCTCCACATCTTATGGATGCACAATTTAGTCACGATCGTGACTATTATCCCCATGATAACAACATCTAATACCCTGCTGAAGGGAATGTTGATCGCATCCCAAAACATCGCTATTAGTGATGGCACCAGGTACAAATGAGACTTGGAAATCTCCAAGTCTCCACGAGCCCCTCAGGTTTCATCCAGAATCTCATATACACAAATGGACTATGCACACATACTTAATGTGAAATTTTGGACTCAATGGAACAGTTAAAATTTCCATTCAAGGTCGTTTCAATAAAAAGTTGGTCCTATACCTATTTTCCATTTTCTTAATTTTTTAACCAATAGGTTGAAATGAGACAGGTGCTTCGGAACCCAAACCAAGAGTCTATCTAGACTAAATTCAATATTTAGGATCTATTAGAATAGTAAAAATTTCCATACAAGGTCGTTTGATTGAAGTTTTTGCTCGATGGCCATTTGAAACTACGGAAGACTTCAAAATTGAGAATTGATTCTAAAAACCAAATGAACTACCCGGTAACCAAACACTCAGTACTAGTAAGTCATAAATGACTTTGGGTAGCTATAGGAAAGCTCTAATGGTTAAAATAAGTGAAAATAGGGATAATAACTTGAAGGGTCATTACAAGTTTTAATCTTGAATTGAAGATTAGCATGTCATCTTTTATACAAAGAGTAGCATGTCATCTTCCATAAAAAATTCTCTTTTTAAGATCTTATCATCATGCCACTTATTTATTTTCTCCTTGTATTGCACTGAGCTCTCATATTCCTTGAGTTAAAAATTTTCCAACTCATGTAATTGGTCCACTCTTGATTTGGAGGCATTCTTCCATCCATGTTCAACTTACATAGGGCGCACAATGATTTGTGCTCCAACTCAAAGTAAAGGTGACATGCCTTTCTAAAAACTAATTAATAGAACGATGTATAGATAGGAGTCTTAAATACCATTTAATGCGCCTAAAAAGCTTTATCGTGATGTCTTGCTCAATTTGTGTGACCAACATTCATGGTTTTTGTTTCACCCAAGCACATAAAAAAGTGTACGTGGTCTCACCAATTAATATAATGGCCTTTTACAAGCCAAGTGTCGATCTCTCAAGGACTTGTATTAACAACTATCCAATACTATTCACTGATAAAATTAATTTAGTGTATACATAACCACAAGAGTTTGAAAGTTAAAGTAACTGTAAACTAAGCAATGTGGTAAAGTAAAGGCTTGAACAATCAATGGGGATAAACCCAGGATTAAGACTCTGCTAATAGTCATACTATTCTATAGAACATCATTGGTTAGGTTAATTATGTTGATTGTTTGTTCACGGGGTTGATTTTATGATCATGGTTTTTTGAGCCTCTAATCACTGTCTAACATAGCCCCAAAACTACATTGTAGTGTAGGGATGTGAGAACTAAGTTAAATGGATTCATATTTCATCCCATAAGTGAAACAAATAGGGAACCTAGGTATATTCCATCATAAATGCAAATTATAACTTCATTCAATTAGAAGATTACAATCCTATTCTATTTATCCCATGTTCTATCCTCTTGTTCCTATTTTCGGGATCTGAAGATGATTATGCACGTATTTTAAGGGTAAAAAATCCTTAAACTAGTGATAATAAGTTTAAATAAACAACAAATAATGATAAACCACCATAACCAAATCAATTCAAAACAATAGTATCCAAGTTCTTGGACTTAACCCCAGAAAAAAGTGTTTAGCCGCTCATGGACATAACCGTAATAACAATGAATGAATACATGTTAAAATACATGAAAAAAAATTAATGGATGAAAAACCCTAATTTAAGTCTTTTCTAGCCTCCCTTAAAGTTCCAAGGTCGTCCAAGGTGTAAAACATAACAACTAAGTGTCCAATTTATACTTGGACAAAAGTTGCGGATTTTGACTTAGGGCCATGCCACACACTTATCACGTTTTGTAGGTTTCATGACATTAACTTATAATGGTGATATACTGTACTTATTCATTTAGTATGCTCCCAAGTCCGTGGCTCGCCAATGGCTCCAAAATGTCCATATTTGGTCAAGTCTTATCCCAAGTGTTTGTCTATCCCTTCCAAGCATTTGGTGATATTTATAATTGAATTCCAGCTTGTGTATCATCCATATATCATCTTTATAAACTCACAAATCATCCTATTTTATTAAACACCACGAATTAGGTCTTATAATACATTCAACCCAAGACAATGCACTAGTAACTTAAGCTAAGAGTACTAGTTTTGTCCTTGTGATCATTAACTTAGTTTTGAATCTTGGCTTGTTTTAATTGAACCTTAAACACTATAAAAAAAGTTATTCCACCAATAATTAACACAATGATTCCCTTTTTAACTCATTATGTAAACTAGAATCCATCGAGAACAACTAAAACAACATATAGCTCAAGCTAGTAACACTAGTTTCCTCGTCTAAACTCTAAGTGACCAAATTAATTCCAAACTTGTTCGAAACAATCCTTAAACATTAAAATTAAGTATTTTAAAACTTAGATAATTAATTATAAAAATATTTACTCATTAATCATAAGATAAATCCTCAAAACAAAACTAATTAAGCCGGAATAACAGCATTGAAGTGCATGAATCCACCTTAAATAAGTTTTCTCCAAGATTGATTTTTTCTCTCAATTCGAAACCTCAACTTGGACACTAGTTTGGGGATGATATCTAGTAGAAACCTTATGCTTAACACCAAACTTGTCAAGCGACGCACCAAATACCCTATTTAAAAAGTGTGATCCACTATCGCTAATGATTACCTGTGGAATCCTGAACCTTGTAAAGATATACTTCTTGAAGAAGAAGCTAATAATCTTGATTTTATTGTTTAGTTGAGAAATAGAAGAGATCCATTTTGAGACATTATTTATGGATACCAAAATATACTTGTTCACATATGAACTCACGAAGTGGACCATGAAGTCGATGCCCCATATTCGAATAATTCAGCCTAGAGGTTAAGCTTTGAAGGAATATCATGCCTCCTTGAAATACCCACTTGCATTTGACATTAAGGACACATTTTTACCAACTTATGAGCATTTCCATAAAGAGTAGTCTAATAGAATCCACTTTGAGGAACATTTGCAGGCATTCTAATACCATCATGATGACCACCAAATTTAGATGAGTGGGAAGCCTCAAGAATGGTCTGCATTTTTGATTCTATAACATACTATCGAATCATTTCATCCACACACTCTAAGAAAGTAATAGTCATCCCAAAAGTATTTATTCATATCAAGTAAGAACCTCCTCTTTTGATAATGGTTAAAATCATTAGGGAGTAAGCCACTCATAATATAATTAGCATAGTCCGCATACCAAGGCTTCATACTTTCCAAATTGACATGAATAGTTCATTGGTGAAGGATTCATCAATTTTAATATAACCCAACTTCTCATGATTAGAATCAAGGAGAGATAGCTAGTCAACTGCTTAATTCTTACAACCTTTTTGATTCTTAACTTCAAAATCAAATTCTTGTAGGAGTAATATCTATCTAATCAATTGATATATTGCCCATTTTTTTGCCATGAGATATCTACGAGCTACGTGGTTCATGTGTACAACAACTTTCATATCAAATAAATTGGCCTAAAATTTTTCAAAAACACATAACACCACGAAGCAACTCTTGCTCTATAATCATATAGTTACATTGGGCACCATTCAAAGATTTGCTAGCATAGTTGATTAGGTGAAACACCTTTTCTTTTATTTAGCCCAACATCTCATTTAATGCCTCACCACTCGCATCACATATTACTTAAAAAATAATGGACCAATCTGGAGCTATGATGATAGTAGTCGATACAAGTAACTCCTTGAGCTAATTAAAAGCTCTTAAGCAATCACCATCAAATTCAAACATAACCTTCTTTTCAAGGATCTTGCACTAAGGGTGAGTAATTTATTAAAAATCTTTAATGAAACGCCTATAGAATTCGACGTGACCAATAAAACTTCTAACACCTCTTCTAGAAATTGAAGGAAACTAATTTAGCAATAACTTCTACCTTTTCTTAATCGACTTGGATGACCTTACCCAAAATCTTGTGGCCAAGAAAAATACCCTCTTTGAACATGAAATGAAACTTTTCCCAATTCAAAACTAGGGTTGTCTCCACACACTGGTCAAGGACCTTACACAAATATTTAAGGCAAGATTCAAATGCGTCACCAACCATGGAAAAATTATTCATGAAAACTTACATGGTATCCTTTACTATGTCAAAGAATATAGACAAAATTGATACAAAAATCAACTACCAACATGAAATTAATGCCTAAATAAACAAAAATCAGCAATCACACTAGAAGGAAAACAACACATAGAAAGGAGATGAAGAAGAAGATTGCATAAAAATAGTAGGATAGATAGTGAGATATACACCTACACCAATGAATAGCACCAAGGTGTGCATCAAACACCAATACACACAAAACTAATAAAGGATAACACCATACTCTTAGATGGACCAAAGGAATTCACACTCCTCAATCACACCTTTCTTACCAATTGATCAACACAAGTGAAATCCATCAAATGTATTAATCCCTAGTTTCGATGTCTTTTCCAAGACCTATACTAAGATGGATTTTCCAAGCCCTACACTAAGGAAAGAAAATACAATTTGAGTAATACTCAATCAATTCATCAAAATCTAATGGAAAGAGAAGCTAATTTGTCTATTTATACTATTATATAGTAAATGTCAAAAATACCCTTAATGAATAAGGGAATTGGGGTGCCTCTTGAGTGTGACTTTAATGTATAAAATGTCTTTCATACCCTTCACTTGAGGCGCATCTTGAGTGTAAAGGTTATCCTCCTAGATTCTCTTGAACAAGGCTTAAAAAATGCTCCAAAAGGACTTCAATCACTTGTCAATTCCGAAGCTTGAGCCTTTGATAATGCCTTGTACTCTTTTGTGCTCTTTAGGCTTGTATCATCCTCTCCATCTTGAAAGGAATTTTTCCTTAAATTCAGATCTTTCAAAACCAAAGAGAGAAAAAAAGCACACAATCCTCTTGGTAGGAGGGTTAGTATTAGTACCACACTCATATCATCAATCCACGGTCATTCACACTTAATATACACCCACATATCCTTGGTATTCAACATAAGAAGCTTAGCATAAAGTCTACCAAAGAAGTGAATAGCATAAATATTAAAGATAATGAGAATGAATTGAAACTACACCTCCCATACCTCACAAGTACACCAGGATCAAATGGAAATAGTAGACTAGGGTCTAAACCGAGGGGAGCCATTCCTTTTACTAGTCTATTAAGTCAAGGGGGTAAATATTTGAAATACAACCAATAATACTTTGTTATGATCATGAAATACTTACTACAAGCATCACAAAGTACAAGGTTAAGAGAGACATAAAAA
The DNA here is from genome assembly GCF_002878395.1 of Capsicum annuum. NCBI lineage: Eukaryota > Viridiplantae > Streptophyta > Magnoliopsida > Solanales > Solanaceae > Capsicum > Capsicum annuum. The sequence continues at coordinate 88,769,746 of NC_061120.1, read as the reverse complement.
AAAAGAATGCAATCTGAAACACAACCTTCCCTACCCCAATAATATACTGGGATCAAATGAAAGAAATAGACAAGGATCTAAGCCGAGGTTAGCTATTCCTTTTACTAGAGAATCAATCCCACAATCACCCAAGAGTTTCTCACAACTTTGACATATACATGGTCACTATGAACAAGACTAATATCATGAATTTCATCACACAAGCTCAAAGGACCATACTCATTATCTAGATAAACATTACAAGCATCAACATCTACTTGAGAGATTTCAAGAATATCTTTCACATGTTCAAGTAGTGAGTTATTCTTAAGAGCACATTGATCATTATACACAACAAGATAACTACCAAGAAAAGAAGAACGTACTTTTACACTATGTAAACCCGAATTCACATCACCTTAGATATTAATAGCCATATCACAATATTTTAAACTTAAGGGAGTGTAGAGTACCAATTCCACCTTGATTTGTACTAGAGCAGCCCACTTGTTTTTCACAATGGCCAACAAGTGTGTGAATACTCTAGTCACTTGGTAAGGGAAACTTATTCAAGTTATTAGTGCTAGAACTAGGTGGACACAAATCATTCTTACGAAAAGAATTAATTTTGTCATCTGAAGGATCAACTAGTGCTTGCGGACTCACAACAAGATCTTGGCCCTTATGCAACCTAACATCACCAAGAGTATCACAAAAGAAAGATTCATACACTTCTTCACGAAGAAAATCCGAAACTACACCACTTATAAGGGATTATGTCAAGGTTTCCCTTTGGGCTCACTTTTTCATCACTTATCCCAAAATCGAGACTTTCGGCCAAGGGCTTAAAGGGAAATTCCTTGGGCTTCTCCTTGGGACTTCTAGGGTCTTGAACCTGCACATGAGAAGATAAAATACTAGGTGAAATGATAGTATTTGGGTTAGGGAGTAATAATGATTCTTTGTGGACAAGATCCACAATCAAGCATTTCTTTCCCCTTCCAACTTCACTACCCATGGTTTCCGTTTCCCTTTCCCTCTTTTCTTCACACTCTTCTTGCATCTCAAAATCAAGCTTCTCTCTATCTTGAGTCTTGGCCTCATTCTCTTTGGATTCTAACTTGTGGAGAGGAGGTATTAGCTTTTGTGAAGTGTAGGGTCTTTGGACTTATGGATTTTGAGGTGGAATTTGAGTTTGTGGAGGTTTTGGTGGACAAGTCTATCAACCCCCACGTTAATTCTAATCATGTCACCCCTTATGGATCTTACATCACCCTTCATGGATTTCAAGTATCCTTTTATAATGTCAAAATCACCCCTCAAGTCTCGGGAAAAGGGCATCAATCCAAGCCATCAAGGCTCCCAAAACATCATTACCCAAGGGTTGGGATGTGGTACCCTCGGATTCCATCTCAATTGTACCTAAATAAAGCAAAAAAATAGAAAAGAGGAAAACTTACAAAACAAACAAACATGTTAGTTCAAAAGCCTCACCATACTCACACTCGGATCTCACCTCACACTTGGTCTCACAAGTGTTAAAAACTTGGAAATACTTGGCAAGTAAATTGAGTGGTAAATATGCCTTGGTATGGAATCGATTTTTGTTTGATAAAACTCAAATAAAATGATGCATGGACTTGAACCAATAAACTACTACGAATTAAAAACGAGAAAAGGCACACAAAAACCGAAGACACGAAATAAACGAACTCTGGACTAATTACCAGCCTAGTAGGTACTTACTAGTTTGTTAATTAGTGATAGAATTTAACATACAAGAAACTAGAATAAAAAATTAGAAACTAGAAAATCTACTTAGGAACTCAATTTGGCCAATTACACTTGATGACGTGGCAATCTTTGATTGGACGTTGAATTTTCAAAAATTTCAATTACCAAACTTCATGTTTTGGCCAAACACTAGGAGAGGAAGAATTTCGTTTGACAGGGAAAAATTGAAGGTTTGAAAGTCTTTTTGGAGCTTCAAATGAATTCAAAAACAATGGTCCCCCCCTTTGTACTTGGATTGTTCTAGGAATTGTACTTTGATTATTCCTTGGTCTCTTCTTTCTTTTGGATGACTATGAATATACTAAGGAATATCCTTCATAAATACCAAGTACACCCTCTGTTATCCTTCTTTTTTGATCAAATACACCTCTTGAATATTCTTCTCCAACAAGATATGATGAAGATTGAAGAACAAGATGAATATTTAAGAGTTGACCAAAGTTTGACCCTCTATCAAATGAACCCCAAATTTGGATTTTCTTTTAGATCTAGGTTCCTTAGGCCAAGATGAACTCAAATATCTAAAATCAGCAACAAACCACGTCCAAAATGTAAAGACCACACGGATCTAGAGCTTTAAAGCTTCAAAGTGCCATATCCATGGAGGTCTTAGTTCAAATTTAACCAAATCTTGTTCTAAGTGTATATCTAGACTCCCTAGGTGTCAGAGAACAAGAATCTAACACAAGAAACTACCAAAACAAGGTAAAATTGTGTAGACCTAAGTTTTTAGGTTCAGATCTACAACACAACACACAAATTTTTTGAGATTTTCAAATTTTCGACTCTTTTTTTGTGAGATTTTCTTGATAAGAACACTAAAACCAAGATTTAGAGATGTAGGAACAACCCTAACCAAGGATTTGATACCAAACGATACAAAAATAAACTACCAAAATGAAATTAAGGCCTAAAGAAACAAAAAACAGCAATCACACTAGAAGGAAAACAACACATAGAAAGAAGATGATGAAGAAGATTGCAAAAAAATAAAAGAATAGATAGTGAGACATACACCTACACCAATGAATAGCACCAAGGTGTGTATCAAACACCAAGACACACAACACTAATGAAGGATAACGCCACACTCTTAGGTGGACCAAAGGAATTCACACTCTTCAATCACATATTTCTTGCCAATTGATCAATACAAGTGAAATCCATCAAATGTATTAATCCCTAGTTTCGATGTCTTTTCCAAGAACTACACTAAGATGGATTTTCCAAGCCCTACACTAAGGAAAGAAAGTACAATTTGAGTAATACTCAATCAATTCATCAAAATCTAATAGAAAGAGAAGCTAATTCGTCTACTTATACTATTACATAGTAAATGTCAAAAATACCCTTAATAAATAAGGGAATTGGGGCACCTCTTGAGTGTGACTTTAATGTGTAAAATATCTTCTATACCCTTCACTTGAGGCATCTCTTGAGTGTAAAGGTTCTCCTCCTAGATTCTCTTGAAGAAGGCTTCAAAAATGCTCCAAAAGGCCTTCAATCACTTGTCAATTCCGAAGCTTGAACCTTTGATAATGCATTGTACTCTTTTGTACTCTTTAGGCTTGTATCATAACATACACCGTTGAAAGGTAGTGGGTGCATTGCATATCCCAAAGGGCATATATTTAAAGGCAAAGGTCCCACAGGGAAATGTAAAAATGGCCTTCTCTTGATCTTTAGGTGCAATACAAATTTGATTATAACATGAATATCCAATAATAAAATGATACCATCCATGCTTGGCTAATCGATCTAGCATTTGGTGTATAAAAGGCATAAGAAAGTGATCTTTTTTGTCCAAGCATTTAATTTTCGATAATCCATGCATACCCTTCTACCTATGACTGGACGGATGAGTACAACATCTTTTTTTGTATTTTGGACTACCATCATACCACCCTTCTTGGAAATGCATTCGACTGGACAGACCCACATACTATTCAAAATCAGTAGACAATACCTGTATTAAGCCATTTGATAATCTCCTTGTTGACTACCTTTTGCATTGGTGGGTTATGTCTTAATTGGTGATCCATACAAGGCATATGATCAACCTCCAACTTAATTTTATAGGAGCAAATTCTAGCAGAAATCCTTATGATATTGGCTATTTTCCACCCAATAGTAAGGTCAAACTTTTTCACAATAGATTTAAAGACCTCCACTTACCAAGTAAATGATCATCCGCAATAATGATTGGCAAGGTATTATTTTCACCCAAGAGGATATAACAAAGAAGGAAAGATAACAAATTAGGTACAAGCTGAGGTGGTTTAATAATAGAAGGTTTGGTTGGTGGGCTTTCTTGATTCTTCAAGTCAAGATCCAACATGCAAGGATTTTTAGTTAGGATCCAATACCCATTAAGAAGAAACCACCCCATCATATTCTTCAGTATCCTCACTCCCTACGTACCATAAGATACCCACTAAGGGGTTATTCAACAAATCTACCTCTATGGTGTTAGTCACTTCAACATCAATCGTATAGATCACTGAAGCAACTTAGAAATCCATAGGTTGTTTCATGGTTTTACATACATTGAAAAAAATATCCTAATTATTTACCTAAAACTTTATTTAATTACACATCAACTAAGGCTCATATGGTATCCAAGAATGGCCTTGATAGTGACCTCAGGATCAATTTCATAATCTATAATGAGAAAGTTAACTGATAAAATAAAATAGTCCACCTTTACAAGTATGTCATATAACACACCCAAGATTTTTTTGATGGACCAGTCATCCATTAAAAGACTCATTGTAGTTGGCTAGAGGGTACACAAACCTAGATTTCAAAACACGTCAAATGGCATAAAATTAATACTTGTCCCAAGATCACGATGCTTTACCAAATTCGTACTCCCCAATAGTGAAAGTAATAGTAAATACACCCAAATCTTTCTTCTTTACAACTATCATGCTAGAAATTATGGCACGATAATTGTGTCACCCTAGTAATTTCAAAATCCATGACTCATTTCTTTTTGAACATGTTCTTCATGAATTTAGCATACCCAGGCATCTCTTGTAAAGGTTACAACAATTGTATATTTACTGATAAGTTGCTAAGTTTTGTAAGGAATTTCTTAAAGTTGGAATCGTCATCCTTCTTCTTGAGCATTTGCATAAATGAAGGAGGAATTTTGGTTTGGGTATTGAAACAACCAATGTTTCTTCTAATTTTGGAGAATTACAATCACTTACATGTGGTGTTTCTTTACTTTCAACCTTTTCTTCAACTACTCTCGGTTTTTCAATAGTTGGCTCATTAAGGTTTGGAACATTATCATTTGATTTTTCTAGTCGCTTTCTCTTTCTATTAGATTGTTCATCACTTTACCCTTCATTGGAGTCTTTATCAAGATTAACGACATCCTTCCCAAGATTTCGACCACTCCTAGTCTCAATTTCCATGATGTGAGCATTATTTTTTGGATTATCCACTGTGTCACTAGGTAATCCACCTTTTAGATTCGCATTGAGTTAAGATGAGATTTGTCCCAATTAAGTTTCAAGGTACTCGATAATGGACGAATGAGAGGTAACCACTTGATTGAGTTGTAAAAAATCACTCTTCATCACTCTCAACATCCTATACCTTTCTTTAACATTCATAATTATATAAGCAAGGACATCTTTGCTCTTAAACTTCTAGTTCAACAAAGCTTTTCTCTTTACCCTTGACCCAATCATGTGGAGGAACATATCAATCATGGTATTTTTCTTTATCTCTCTAATCATACTCTCTATCATGTTCCTTATCACGTTAATCTGTATCACAGTCATGGTCTTTCTATCAACGATCCTTCTATTTATTATCCTTTTTTTAAAACCTTAATTCCCACCTTGCCTTTGATAGGTAGGGGCAGGAACCTCTCATTTGGTTCGACCTAAACCAAATTTTCCCAATAAGAAATTCTGCATCATCATCATCATAAGCTTTAATACTCTTCAAAGCAACAACACTGATTGCCTTTGGAGAAGCTTCTGTCACATGTTTGATAAGAAGATCTAGTGAGTATTCACTTTAGCTATATTCTCATCTTTCTCTTCATCCTTTTTCCTTTGTTACTGACTTTTAAAATATGTGGAGGGAGCCTCCACGCCCACCTAGGTATCTCTTGTATGCCAATCTTGACTTAGCTTGATCACTTGATTTAGTAAAGCCACCGCAACTCCATAAGATTGTTTTATAATAGATCCTCCATCCATATTATTGGCTATCATTTTGTTCAATTAGTCTAATTCCCTATAGAGTATTTGGAGAAAATTTTTATCTAGGACCTCATGATTTAGGCATTGCAATAGCTTCTTGTTAAATCATTGCCAAGACTCATTTAATGGTTTGCCATTAAATTTATGAATATTAATATTTCATCCCTTAGTTTCTACATCCATTATGGAGGAACGAACCAATCGATGAATGCTTTTTTTAATTCAACCCATGAAGAGATATATCCCACGGAAAACTCCCACAACCATAAGATGTATGGGTGATATCTAATGGACAACACATATCAATTAAATTTTTTAAATATAGGATGGCGTCTTCATGGGCTTGAAACCCAAACAATCCCTTCATTTGTAAAAAATGAAGCATCATATTATTAATGTGAAATACTCCCTTCCCGATCGCCCATAGTATATGAATAACACTAGCTCGGCCTGGATCTCTAAGGTGATCCTCATTCTCAAGATGCCCATTAAAATTGGTGGTATTACGAATATTTGGCTTATGGTCTCGTGTAGACTATGGTCATCACCTGAGAGAGAACAAAAATAATAAATATGTAAAATAAATACTATGGTTAAATCAAAGTGACTTGTAACACTAAAGAATAATATCCATCTTTCACTCCCCGACAACGATGTCAAAATTTGATGATGCCAAAATTACATCTCAAAAATATAAATGATCGTTGTCAATATAGTTAACCGAAAGAGTTGGGGTTGATTCCTCAAGAAATTAGAACATAAAATTTAATCTCAAGTGTTAGGAGTAACTAAAAGTTGGCTCGTAATGCTATATAAATCAAATAAGAAAGTAAAATGTGGGTTTGTTTTGAATTCTTTATAATTAACAATTTTATCGTATTAGGAATGCAAATTCAAAGCTAAAATAAATAAAGTTGAAACCAAATTTGGAATGAGACTTGGGGTTATGCTCTTGTAATTGCAGGTTCATGCATAGGTAATTGAACATTTATCTGAATTTAGTTAAGATTCATGAGTAGGCTAGATTATAGGTAGTTAGTGTCAATTTGTCAACCAAACACCAAAATCTCACAAATAGGTTCTTTTGAACACATCACAAATGTAGCTTTTTGAGCAATCTATAGCCTCTTTAGTATCCCTGCATCCAAGAGATACTATTAAATGATGTGAATCAATTTATTGTACACTCCCATTCCTTACCCTCATCCCCTTGGTCAAGGATGATAAGGGTTCAATTGTAAATTAGAGTTTGAAACATCCAATTATCAATTAATCATGGAATAGAAATGAACCTCATGTTAATTGGCTAATTAGAAAAACAAATAAACAATACCCATACAATAATCATAACTTTTCAAGCATAACCCCAAGTAAATAAATTAGCTACTCATAGAGAGAAAAAGAGAAAATGTATTCAAATTCTCAGCCCATTGTTCTATTAAATCAAAGATTAATACAATAATAGAGATCCAAATTCGATAAAACTTAAGAGAAAGTCACTAATTTCACGCTTGAGGTTTCATTCTAAGTTTTGGATGTCTAGAGCTGAAAAAAAACCCTTTTAAGATCCAAATTCATGTTTTGTAAAATTTATGAAACAACCACCTCCTTGGTCACCTGCTGACGCAGGTGCCAGCGAATGTGAGTGAACTGTGCGCGCAGGTCACCTTCACAGGTGCTACTGGTTGTTCAATTTAAGCCACCTGCATGTGCAGGTCAGGCAAGTGCATGCGCAGGTGGCTCCCAACTTGACCCAATAAAATATTTAGCTCCTTTTCTTCACTTTTCGCACCCCAATTTACTCATATGGCTTGCTCAACCTCATTTTCAATCCTTACATGCACAAATGGGCATTATAACATGAGAATTACTTTCAATCTATGGTAAACATGATAATTCAAGCTTAAAAAGTGCCATCAAATCATCAATTTGCCATCTTATTACAAACCTATATAGACAAATTTTTTTTAAAATATACATCATTTATAAATTTAGACACATAACAAATAAAAATAAATCTAAGCCAATTAAATGTACCCTATTTTATGCACAATTCATACATTGAAACATGTGCAAGTAAGCCTTGAGTGGAATATTGATATTTCATATTGATTTTATATAGGTTTCATAAACAAAATTTTTGAGACAAATTCTAAGTAATATGTATATGAATGATATATAAATTACTCTTAAAGTATAAAAATTGAATATATATATATATATATATATATATATATATATATATATATATATATATATATATATATATATATATTTATATATTTTATTTATTTATTTATTTATAAATTAATTCATTAAATTTTGAAAATCATTACAAATATTGAAATATTTTTATTTTGTATCGATAATATTTTCATTTGAAATAAGGAAAAAAGCCATTTAAGAGAGAAATAGGGTTGAATGAAATCTTTTGGTAACCGATGTCTTATTTTATAAGTGATTTTATTTTATTTACAAAATAGATAATTAGTTTTTTTTTTTGTTTTTAAATGTATCTATGACCTGCAATAACCCATCTAAGGTTTTATATTTTGATTTTTTCTCATAGGAAAACCATTACCACCCAATAAAGTATGTGCGAAAAATTCATTACAGTCCTTTTAATAAATACAAAACTATCCTTATAACAACATTGTTATAATACACAAGGCCTTTTCCAAGTAATAACTTAAACAGATAAAGAAACTTTCAAGACCTCTTCTATACATGTACAAGAGTTTCTTCACAAGATAAGCTAAGAAAAGACACACTTCTGCTAGAAAGTAAGATGTAGAAGTTGACGATGAATACTCATCATTCTACAAAGAGACTTTTAGCCAACCTACAATACATCGATATTTTGAAAAGGATGTAGCAAGAGTAGTATAAGTAGACCACATATACTGATAGATATTGTCGGTCGACTAGGATTAGATCACACAACATCATAGAGAAATCACAAGAATAAACATGACAATTTGATACCTTAATTAACATATATCGATGTCCATGCACAACACTTTGTTATTTAGGAAAACTCCTTATTATCCTTATTAGAAAATTTAGCCCAGTCAATTACGTTAAACATTTTGATTGTGTTTAGGTATATTTTTTATCAATCGTTACTACAGTAGTATCTAGCAGACCCTGGATTGCATGTGTTCTATTTAACAGTCCAATCTATAATTCCTTTATTTACAAATTACATCTGTACACTATTATTAACATCAAGAGTAACCCAACAAACAAAATAACAACACAAGTATCACACACACAACAACAAATAGTCCTTTTTAACAAACAAGTAGCCCAACTACCACACAATTCCAACAATACAAATACATAAGTTACTAACAAATATTACAATTAGTTTTGACCCCGCATTCCCAACAAAATCCACAATCAGGTAACATATTATCCATACAATCAAATTGTATCACAACAACAACCATAAGTACCACATCCATAATATGATGGAGATCTAATTCTACTATAAGCACATAAGTGCATTATTGATAATACCACTATCAACACAATATCAACCTTATAAGAGTAGTTTTAATTTTACATCTATCATCACAACCAACTATACAATTCATACATGATTCACTAATGTCATATTTGTACAACACGCTAAGGAGATTTATTTATGCCCAGTACTTATAGCTTGCAGGGGACCAACTTCGTCTATGTACGGTATCGACATGGTAAGCGTCCCTTTGAATATCAAATATTAAAGTATCTATACCGACGATATCCTACCCTCCGAATATGATCACAATGATATATATCTTGGTTCACTATCCCTCAGGGTATATCATAATGCAGTGATATACCAAGTACATTAACTATCACAGTAAGATTAACAACCAATATCATGAACCATAAGCATGTCCCAAGAATAATCCACAAACATTCAATTTAGGAGCAAACATGAAATCTAAATCAAGTCTAATATTCCAATTAAACATACATAGTCTCATTCACCTAACCAACCCTCTTTTATTTGTGTCAAATCTGATGAACTTCATCACTAACTCGTAAATCCTACCATACAAGTCATTACTAGGTTTGGAGATACCACTTCATTTGTTGATAAATCAAATATTCAACTCTAGCCAATATTATGATTCGAACTTTAATCATACACGATTACACTTACTACTTCTTGACACTTAACCAACCTTCCACCTAGATTTCTTGATTATGATACCGTCTTTCCTTATGATCAATTCCCATTACACATTGCAATAAAAAAATTATACGTTCAAGATACTCCCACATAAATTCCACCCCCTTTGAGGTATTAAGCTAATTCTGTGGACATAAGCTCCCATTATTCCTCTATCATTACCAAATTTACATAGTTCACATAGAAATTCATCAAAAAATTACACACTTTTACAATCCTTCATCAAGTAATATGCACAAGAATACATCAATAAGAAATTAGATCTCCTTACGTAACTTTTATATTTTTATCTGTCCAAACGCCATGCCTACACGTCTAATCATGATTCTTCTTTCAAATCTATATTATGTACATGTTTAATAACTATAATATACTAATCATAAACTATAACTTACCATGGTGTCAAACTTCTATTGCAGAGTGCATGAACCTCCATCTATTGCTCTATTCTAACATTTTGATAGAGAAATTGCAAGAATGAAGATGAAGTCGTATTTCCTTGAGAGTTTGACTCTCCGTTATGATAATTTTAGCTTAGAATAACCCCAGGGGTATTTTTTTTTAGGAGAAAACAACTAACTTAGGATAAAGCTAGACAAAAAGGATTTAAACCCGAATGGACATTACTCGAGCACTACTATAGCGACTTGTGGTCAACTATAGTGGATACACTATAGTAGCCAAGGACCGCAACGGTAGTCCTAAGGAAGATTGGCCCATGCCTTTTATTCCCACTTCAAATATTTTTTATTAACTGAATAACAACTAGTTCTGACTTAAACTTGCGATATAAAAATTTAAACTTAGTTATTTTATCACAAGTATCTTCAATTACAGTGAAATGATTCATTCCATTAGATACTAATTTATCAATCGTTCATTTACAAATAGATATGGGGGAACTAAATAGGAAGTCAAACCGTTTTGAATAAACAAACTAATATTGATTCAATGTATTCCCATTATTAGCCCCCAATAAAAATTAATCATCTCTTCTATCAAAGCCATTTAGAATTCTAAAAGTATGGAGTCAATATTATATTTGGTTCAAATAAATTCTTCTGTATGATGGTAGGTGTGAGAAAGAGTTCACTTACATCAATCCTCATTAAAACCCATGACACCAAAAAAAAGGGTGTTTAGCAATGATACATAACACCACACAAAACAAATTAAAGACTAAAAAAATTTCCATAGGTGGCTGTGTAATGCTCTAAAAAATGCAAGCCTAGGGTAAAACTATGATTCATGTATAGGTAGGGAAAATCATTAAGTTTTAATAGCATGAGAAGATATTTGGCAATGTACTAAGGCCAGAGAACCCATTAGCCCTTGACCAATCCAAAACCTCCCTTACTAATCGATTCTTAAAGGAGTGATCAACTTTAAATGAGTTAAATTTCTATATTTTGATGCAGTTTTGAGTCCTAGACCCACCAAATGATAGATATTTGAATTATATTTTCAACACATTTGTTTTCTCCTTAATATGAATTTGGAGTGAAAATTTATGGCCTTTTTAGCAAAGACTGTTATGCAGTAAGAAACCGCGAGCCAAACGATGATTGTGGTTTACCGTATGACCGTACAATGGTTTCATCTAATCAACACAACTCCAATATATGAAAGTCGACAAATTGTACCCTCATATCATAAGAGGGAATCACGATCCCCAGGTACAATCGCGAGTCCTACAAATGCTTTTGATGTAACAAATAATACCTATGAACCAAGGTACGATCGTACATAGATCCCACAATCGTACCAAGGCTTGTGTAATCATGTTTAGAGATCTCTCACATGCTCTAAACTACAAGGGAAAACTTTGATAATAGAATGGCCCTACGATCATGGGAAGTTCTTATACGTCCCCTCATATAATTTCTAGTTATGAAATTTTAAAGGGCATGTTAGTCTTAAGATATCTAAAAGTCATGATAAATAAAGTTTTATTTATAGGTATAAAGCGTGCCACACTTATAAGTGAGAGTCTATGATATATTTTAGGAAAAAATTCACTTATTTCATGCTCATATTGTGCGATAAAGTATGAAGTGTATTAAAACCTTCTTCTAACTCATTTTCTATACCTTTAGAGAATATTATTCCAAAGAGGACTAATAGAAGGAAGATGTAAATGAGAGCAGGTTCGAGAATCAGTAAGCACCACCAGCTCTAGAAAACCCTCTCAATGAATAAGTTTCCCATGCCAAATTCAGGATTGCCTTTACACTTTGGCTAGTCTTTGACCACTCATAATAATCGATCAACCATGCTACCAGCCAACCCAACAATAAATGCGGTAATGACCAGAGTTTGAGACTGCACTTCAATGAATCCCCTAGTGTTCTTAAGGTCCAAGTCTGAAGGGATTCCATAAGAGTTGGTTGACAATATTTAGAATGTTAGAAAGATTATGGGCGTTACCCCAACTGTGAGTGCTGAACTGGTTGCCTATCAGTTATAAGGTATAGATTACACCAGGTACAATTAGTAAAAGGAGGATAGGGTTCAAACGTAGAACTGGTAAAATGGGATGAGTTTGTGATTATTTTTTTGGATAGGTTATTTATGCTTTAGTTAAGGGAATCTAAGGTGCATGAGTTCATAATCTAAAATAAGTTAGCATGAGTGTGAATGAGTATTCACTTAAATTTACTCAATTGGCGAGGTATGTTCTAACTATGGTTGCTAATTATAGAGCTCACATGAGCAAGTTTGTGTCTGGTATGTGGTTAAAGGTGCAGGACTACTATGCTGGTGAAGGAAATGGACATCTCCAGGATGATGGTTCATACTGAGTAGATAAAGAAAGAGAAAGTTATGGACAGGGAAAAAAAGAGTAAGAGGTCCAGAATAGGTAACTGTAATTTCTCTCAATAAAGGTAAGATGGTGGAAACCATTCTTAATTTTGCTAGAAATCTTAGCTCTAACTAATGTGATATAGAAATATAGCACTTTCGATGCTTTAAACAAGGAAATTTTGAAAGTTTCTTAGGCTAATTTGTTAGATGTGATGCATTTTGGGTATGTTTTGTAGGAAATCATGTTTTGAATGCTAAGCTTGTGTAAATGAGGAAAAAAGGTATTTTGCCTACTCTTCAGCACAATTATGGATGTTCAGGACCTAATTCTTGTGATAATCGAGATATGTAGAAAACTCTGTCCAGAGCTCGATCGTCACAATCATAATCATTCTCTGTCTCCAGCAAGTACTCAACCTTGCATCCCACAGCTAGATATTGGGATTATTTTGAAAGAAACATTAGGAATATGTGAACACTTCTATTCCTAAATAGTTTTCTCTCAATAATCATTTCACACGATCTTTCACCCTTAATAACATGACAAAAGATAATTTGCCTAATCTTTTGAACTACACTGGACCTGATCCTTATGCAACTCGAGGTATGTAGGCAACTCTAGACTAGAGTTTGGTCAATTTTTTTGTCGAGGTGCTTTTGTCAAGCAAAATTGGCTACAAGTCAACATTTTCGTCTAAAGACTTCTACATCATTTTCAAATGCAAGGGACAAACTGTTGATGCTCAATCTGGGCTCTCCAAGCTTAAAATTAATGCTTTTAGGCTTTCTAATCTTTAAATGGAATAAAATACAATTTTTCACATATTTTTTTGCAATTGTTCATAATTTTTTGATAATCACCACAATTTTAGGATGTTTACCAATTTATTGTCATATTTTAACTTTGCATTATTTATTGATAATTATCCTTAATTTCATAAATTTTAGGATTTTTGTCATCTTATTATCATTTTAATATTTTTTTCATAGTTATCTGCATGTGTACACAATATAACACTATAATTCTTTACTGTACACTACAATTCTCTTTTTACATATTATAATTTTAATTGCTTATAGGGTAATACATTTTTTTAAAATAACTATATTATATTTTTTGTTTGTATTTTTCTATAATTATATATCGACATTCATATTTTTATACATTATTTAATACAGTCTGCAAACGATGATGTCGGCTCAATTATTTTAATATATAGAGCAACAAATCAGTCAAATTAAGGTCTCATCACTTATAAAACATTGACACTTGAAATGAAGGTTTGAGATTTTCAACCGTTGAATAAAAAATCTTCATTCATTGATTAAAAGAATGCAAAATCCTTCGGTTAATAACCTTCGGACTATAAAAGATTCTAATGGGACAACAGTATTTATTTTTTTATTTTTTGGATAAATAGAGGGGTCAATTTTAATTATAAAAAGGGGAATGGGTTTATAGAGTAAATACATAACTTCACCACTGATCTTGTCTGAGTTTTGCAAAAAGACACCTAAACTTTAATTTCGACCTATTACCCCATAATTCTTCTTTATTTTGTTGCAACTACACTATTTTTCGCTGAATCTCAGTCACAATAAAGAGAGTGGATGCACACACCAATCAGGTGCTGCACGTGTCAAATATTTTTAATTTCAGATTTTATTTATTTATTTAATAAATTTTTTCCTTTTTATTTAATTTATTATTCCCTCTTCCCCCACCCTAGCCCACCCCACGTCCAACAGCCCCCCACCCACACGTCCAGGTCAATAGCTCCCCCACCTCCCCACCCCACGTCCAGTTTCCTCCATTAAAATGGAGCTTAAAGCTCCTATACAATCTCCATTTTAATGGAGCTTTAAGCTCTATTTTTATTTATGGCCCCATCCCACCTCCCCATGCCCACCCTATCCAACACCTTTCTCTCCCATTCCCGTCCAATTTCCTCCATTAAAATGGAGCTTAAAGCTCCATTAAAATGGAGATTGTACATTGTATTTTCTTTTTAAAATTATGGTGATGATGATGGTGTTGTTGTTGTTGTAATTGATGTTGTTGTTGAGTTATGGTGATGAAGAAGAAGTTGGGGAAGAAGACAATGGTGGATGGGTGGGGTGAGTAGGGAGAGGGTTATGAAATAATTTTAAAAAATAAATAAATATTAATTTTAAAAAAAGAATATAAATTATATATTAAATTATTTACACGTGGCAGATTCTAATTGGTCAAAAAAGTCAATTTTTGCCTTTTCACGCGCTTGTAGCGCGTGTATACACGCAAAGGGTCAAAATGATATATTTGCAACGAAATAATGAAGATTTGAGGGGGTAATAGGTCAAAGTTAAAGTTTAGGTGCCTTTTTAAAACTTTCGGACATAATCAGTGGTGTAATTATTTATTTACTCTCAATATTTTTCTTAGAGTTAATACATAAAAATGACCTTAAACTTGACACCAAATTATAACTGACCTTAAACTTTGATAGTACACAAATAAGACCTTTAGCTATTCAAAATCTGAACAAATATGATCTCCGATTTTGCAACCCCATGCGTGAGTCTCACTCGCGCCTACGTGGAAAGGTAATCCAATCACACGATGCTACGTCGTTAAAAAGATTGACTTGGAGAGAGGTCATATTTGTGCAGTTTTAGATAGTTAAAGGTTATATTTGTGCACTGTTAAAGTTTTGTTTTTTGTGTTAAAACGACATCGTTTTTATTATTATTATTATTATTATTATTATTATTATAATTATTAATTATTATTATTATTGTTATTGTTATTGTTGTTGTTATTATTATTATTGTTATTATTATTATTATAATAATAATAATAATAATTTTTTTATTTATTTCTATAGTAGTAGCAACTAACCTTTTTTTTTAATTTTAAAAAATTATTATTATAAATTATTATTTTATTTATTTCTATAAAAGTAGCACCTAACTTTTTTTTTTTTAAATAGCCACTAGTAGGGATCGAACTCGCACAATAAGCTGAAGGAAACATCCAAGAAGAGCAAATAACACCATTGGACTATCTAAGTGTCTTGTTTCACGTGGTTCAACATTAATATACGTACATAAATATACATTTTCTATCTTATATATATACAATGTAATTTTTTTACCGAAGGGGTTCGGGTGAACCCCATAGCAACCACGTAGGTCCACCCCTCATTAATTTAATAACGTTTTAATAACGTTAATTTAATAACATTTTAATTACATTAATTTGATAACGTTAATTTAATATACTACTATTACTATCCTTAATAACATTAATTTAATAACGTTTTATTAAAACTATAATTTTTTTTATTATTAGTATAGTTTCATCTTTAATTTAATATTTAAATAAATAATATTTAGATATATTATATAATTTAAATTCGTCCCCTGCTTTATAATATATATACAAATCTGTTCGATTTTTTCATATGAGGATGACTCGCCTAATTAATAAATCTTCAATATTGCTCTTTTTCCGTAATGATAAAAGAAATTAGATGTCATTTTCATCTTTGAGCTGAAAATAATGAAAAAATAATAATAAAAAGTAATTTAAAGGTCATATTTGTGTAGTTTTGAATAGTTTAAGGTTATATTTGTGCACTGTCAAAGTTTAAGGCCATATTTATGTATTATGCCCTTAGATTTTAAGCTGAACGTGCTTAATTTTACGTGTTGAACATGCGTTTTGTCACGTAGGATTGGAGGTCATATCTATACAGTTTTGAGTAGTTAAATGTTATATTTATATACTATTAAACTTTACGGTCAAAATTATAATTTGATGTTAAGTTTAAGGTGATATTTATGTATTAAATTTTTTTTTGTTAAATACTTTAACACATACACGTACAAATACACCACACCACAATCAAATCACTCTCTCTGAAAAAACATTACTCTACATCTCTTCCTCCCTTCTTCTCCAATGAGCAAAACCAGTTAGTTCCAGCCACCACTTCACCACCCCCGTTCATATAATCAAAAACCCAAACAACAACCACAAACCGACTTCCTCTTTACTGTTCTATCATGCCCCAATGATATTTGACCAGAAAAACACGGCGATGCCGCAACAAATAGCAACAAAAGTTCCAAACAACAACAAATCAGGGAGATTCGGTAAATTCCACTATTGACGAACTCACCGAAGCTCCGAACTCCGGTGAACAATAGTAACTCTGGTGAATAGCTTCGTCAAAAACCCCTCCCCATCGTCCAGTCCCCTTCTCGAGCTCCGGCGAGGAGCTCCATGATCCGATGAACTGGAGCAGCTCCCGTTTTCCTTTCTCCCATCACATCATTTTTATTGTTTTGTTTAGTTTTGAATTTTTCAGTTTGTCCGGTGAAGTCCAACTACTCCGGTATCAATCCCGAAATGTTCAAATCTGATTGGAGGAGGTCTATTTCTGGCGAACTTCATCTTCTCTGCTCCTTGTTGTTTTCTGTTTTGGTTTTCTAACCTGGTTATATCCTGTTTAGGTTGATTTAATTTTGTCTTTGTTGTGTTGTTTTCATTTTTTTCTAGATATCACTCTGTGTGTGTTTATATTTCATTTTTACTAATAGTGCTTTTTTAATCTTTTATGTTGTTAGTTTTGGTTAAAATTAAATTTATACATTTTACAATTGTCATTAATTTTATTGGTCCATGATTATTTTTGTGGTATTTGTTACTATTTCTTTAATTTTAAAAGTAATATTATAACATGGATTCAAATGTGCTACTTTGAGAAAAAAATTATTTTGAATGAGACTCAAACAATAATATTTGTACGAGGCTCCACTAAATTCTTGATACTTGAATTGTGGGACCCATCTGTATAAATGAACAAGTAAAATGTAAGTGTACGGTAGGAAAGAAATAGAGCGATGAGAAGTGATTTTTTCCTCCTTAAAAGTTACTTTATTGATCATACACAATATTGCTGATCACTTCTTTTCTCAAAGGAACACCAAATCTATTACAACATTGTTGATGGTTTTCTTTCTCAAAAAGATCAAATCTATTACAACATTATTGATCACCCTTTTTCTCAAAGATACATCAAATTTATTATCACCCATCAAAAAATTCTTCTCTAGATGTAATAAATTCATCACTTTTTTTATTTTTTTTTTATTTTTAGAACAACTACTCTAAATATAATAAATATCAAATATGTACTCTAAATGTAGAGAATATATCAACTTATTTTAGAATATACCAACTTATTTTTACTCTTACTTATTATTGTTGTTTGAATCTACTTACTTATTAGTGGACTTTATTTTGATATTGCTACCAAAATATTTTATTTTGATACATATATATCACCAAGATTATATTTTATATATGACTTATTAATAAAATGTCCCTTATACAAAGCACTTTCGTATATCAATTGTTGCTGCAACATGTGATCTTCATGACTTATTGAAAAATTCTGTCAAACATAAAAATATTTTTACTAGAAAATAAAAATAGAATTCAGATCTGGTATTGTTTTTATTCTGAATAACAGTCCCAACAAATTTAATAATAGTTATACATATTTCAAATTATAATATAAGCTTTATAGTATCACAAGGAAAAACATATAAACATTTCTACACTAAAATAGCTTTGACATTTTTTAACACTTTTATTTTGTTTGTACAGATTAATTGTGTTTCAAATCAGAAATGAAAAATGTAAATGTTGAAAAAGGTTCTTCTTAATAAGAAGGTAATGTCTCACTTCTATAAAATATTCTTATAGTTTATTATTATTTGTGTTTTCATGCTTCTAATGTAAACACTGCAACCTTAAATCATAATATAAATGATCAAGAACATTTTTAAGGAGCTCATAATGTTTATACCATCGATAAAAATTTTATTTTCTAGATTGATATGAAATTTAATTCAGAAGAGGGATCATACAATGCATACAATTCATATGTCGTGGCAAAAGGTTTTGGTGTTCGAAAAGGTGCGAAGACTAAAAATAGAAACAACTAGATAACGAGATGCTTATTTTTATGTTCTTGTGAAGGACAATTTGATAAGCTTTCTCCTTTTCAATAAAGGAAGCAAAAAATATTAGAATATAAATGTGGATGCTTGGCTCGTATAAACTTCAAACTATCAAATGACATATGGGAAGTATGTGAATTTAATGATGTGCATAGTCATCTAATGATAGAAGATAATTTAAGATATTTCATAAAATCTGATCGAAAGCTTACAAGTGCTACCAAAAATATTCTTGGTTCTATGGTCGATGTTGGTATTCACACAAAAAAAGCTATTCGATATCTTCAAAATGAAGCAGATGGAATTGAAAATATAGGATTTATTGAGCAAGATGCTTATAAATTCATACAAGCACGTAAGAGAAACATGATTAATGGTGAAAATGCTCAAACTTTGATAAATTATTTTATGCATTTGCAATCGAAGGACTCAGATTTCTTTTATTCTTTTCAAATTGATGAAGAAGGTGGATTGTGCAACTTTTTCTTTGGAGAGATTGTTAGCCCATATGTTATTGGGCCTTTAGTTTATGGACCTTTAGGTTATTGGCTATGTATATATAGCCTACTCTTGCTTTAGTCAGTTTTATGCTTTTCAGATTATATTGTAAACCTTAGCCTTTCTTCCCTTCAATAAAGTTCTATTAACATGGTATCAAAGCTAGTTCGATCCATGTCCTTTGATTTGTTGGTTGAAGATTTTGTAGCAGGCACCTACTGCGCGGATCGAACTCCGCGGTGAGTTCGCTGGGGGGTACGGGGGGCAGCGCGCCCCCGTCCGGGGTTCGGGGCGGAGCCCCGAATTTTTTTGAGGTGCTGCTGTATTCGTTTGCTATTTTCGTTGGGTTTTTTGGTTGGATTGATTCGTTGCTGTCTTCGTTTGCTGTCTGGTATTGTTCGTCTTTCGTTCTTTTGCTTGCTGCCACTGTTGTTCGTTCGGAATTGTTCAACCTAGGGTTTTGCATCTTTTTGTTTTTTTGAATTGTTTGTGTGTTGCTGTGTTTACAATGACTGGAAAGGATGATTCTCTCCAGTCCATTAGTACTCAATTAGATGGTAAGAACTATGCCTATTGGAGTTATGTCATGAAGAATTTTCTTCGTGGGAAGAATATGTGGGGTTATATCACTGGAGTAAAACCAAGACCTATCGATGATAAAACTGAAAATTTTGATTTGTTGGTGGACTTATGGGAAACTAATAACTCCAAGATTATCACTTGGATCAACAATTCTGTAACTCAGTCAATTGGTATGCAATTGGCTAAGTATGACACAGCAAAGGAGGTCTGGGATCATTTGGAAAGACTGTACACTCAGTCTAATTTTGCTAAGCAGTACCAGTTGGAGTATGATATCCGTGCTCTTCAACAGCATGATCTCAGTATTCAAGATTTTTATGCTGCCATGTCGGATTTGTGGGATCAATTGGCACTTACTGAATCTGCAGAGTTAAAAGGTTTTGGGCCGTACATTGCTAGACGGGAAGAGCAACGCTTGGTTCAGTTTTTGATGGCACTACGTTCTGACTTTGAGGGCCTACGTGGAACAATCCTTCATCGATCTCCCCTCCCTACTGTTGATTCTGTGGTTCATGAACTGATTACAGAGGAGACTCGTATCAAGTCTCAAGTGGATAAAGGGTCTAAAGTAACTACTACTCCTGTCGTGTTTGCTGCTTCAACTGATCAGTCTAGGCCACCACGTACTCAGACTCGACAATCTCCTAAAGTTGCATTTGATGAGTGTGCATTCTGCAAACAGAAAAATCATTGGAAGGCTCAGTGTCCGTTGTTACTTAACAAGGTCAAACAGCCTCAATCTGGGCAGCAACAGAAATATGGGCAGCAAAAGTATCCGTCACGCCCATCTGGTGCTCCTCCGTGGTCATCTCGTCCTCCACAGTTCGCTGCTGCTGCACCATCTGTAGATGTTGAGTCTGTTAGCACTATGCCACCTTCTGCGTTGGATCCCCAGGTTTTCGAACAGTTCAGACAGTTCTTCGTTTCTAATCCTACGGCCATGTCAGCATCTATGTCTCATTCGGGTTCAGTTTCTTCTAGTACCTCAGGTATTCCTTCCTCCTTGTGGATATTGGATTCTGGTGCGTCTCATCACATGTCCCCTCATTTGTCATCGTTTGGTTCTTTGTCACCCATTTCACCAATCTCTGTTATGTCCGCAAGTGCTGTACCTATGTCAGTCGAGGGTGTTGGTTCTGTTACTACCCCTCACATTGTCCTCTCTGATGTTTATTACATTCCCAAACTTGCTTTAAATCTTGTTTCGGTCAGTCAGTTGTGTAAGGCTGGTAATTGGGTGTTTTTTTCTGATTCTGTTTGTGTTATACAGGACCAACACACTCAGAGGGTGATTGGGACCGGCCGTAGGTTGGGGGAACTCTATGTCTTGGAGAATCTCAAAGTGTCTGTAGTTGCTGCCTCTAGCATAGATTTATCTTCTTTTCGTTTGAGTCCTTTGTCTTCTCAGTTTTATCTTTGGCATTCCAGATTAGGACATGTGTCAGTTTCACGTTTACGTTTTTTGGTCTCTAGTGGTGCTTTGGGTCATGTGAACACTAGTGATATTTCAGATTGTAGTGGTTGTAAACTGGCAAAATTTTCTGCCTTACCGTTTAATAAAAGTGTGTCTTATTCTGTTGCTCCTTTTGATATTATTCATTCTGATGTATGGGGACCAGCGCCAGTATCCACTAAGGGTGGATCGACCTATTATGTTTCGTTTATAGATGACTATACTCGTTATACCTGGGTGTATCTTATGAAACGCAGATCTGATTTCTTTGGCATTTACAACAACTTTAGAGCCCTTGTTAAAACACAACATTCGGCTGTGATAAAGTGTTTCAGGTGTGACTTAGGGGGTGAATATACTTCTAATGACTTCACTCAGTTACTTGCCTCTGATGGTACCATACACCAGTCATCTTGTACCGACACTCCTGAGCAGAACGGTCTGGCCGAAAGAAAACATCGTCATATTGTTGAGACAGCACGCTCTTTACTTTTGTCTGCAGAGGTTCCTAGTATTTTTTGGGGAGAAGCAGTTCTAACTGCTGTATATGTGATTAATCGTATTCCTACTGCATTGACTTCAGGAATGTCTCCGTTTGAGAAACTATATGGTCACCCGCCAAATTATTCTGCATTACGAGTTTTTGGATGTACTTGCTTTGTTCTTCGTCCTCATGTTGAACGAAATAAATTAGGGTCAAAATCAGCTATATGTGTGTTTTTGGGGTATGGTATTGGACAAAAAGGATATCGTTGCTATGATCCTGTAAGTCAGAAATTATATGTTTCACGACATGTCACTTTTTTGGAACATATTCCTTTTTATTCCATTCCAGCTAAAACCCATGATGTGACAAAGTCAGATATTCGGCTTATTGATCCCTTTGGGATTGACATAGAGGTTCCAGTTCCGGATTCATCCATGCCATCTGGTGTGCCACCTGATAGTGCTTCAGCCTCGCCTGTGCCTGAGTCTGCTCCTTCGATTGTTGAGACTGGAGACCCACCACCTCTGAGGAGGTCTACTCGACCTTGTAAGTCCACCAAACTGCCAGATTTTTACTATTCTACATATTCAGCCTCATTTGCTTCCTTTATTGCAAACATACATCATTTGTTTGAACCTGAGTCGTATAGAGAGGCTGTGTCTGATCCTCTTTGGCAGAATGCTATGGCTGAGGAACTTGCTGCTCTTCATCATACACATACATGGGATTTGGTTACTCTCCCACCTAGTAAGCATGCGATTGGTTGTCGATGGGTGTATAAGATAAAAACAAAATCTGATGGGTCTGTTGAGCGATACAAGGCAAGACTTGTGGCAAAAGGGTATTCACAACAATATGGTATGGATTATGAGGAGACTTTTTCCCCCGTAGCAAAGATGACGACTGTTCGCACTATGATTGCTGTTGCATCCGTTCGACAGTGGAAGATATTTCAGATGGATGTCAAGAATGCTTTTTTGAATGGTGATCTCCACGCGGAAGTTTATATGACTCCTCCCCCAGGTATTGACCACCAGCCAGGTGAAGTTTGTCGACTTCGAAAAGCTTTATATGGTCTCAAACAAGCCCCTCGTGCTTGGTTTGAGAAATTCTCCACTGTTATTACTTCCCTTGGATTTGTCCCGAGTAACCATGATTCAGCATTGTTTGTTAGATGTACAAGTGCAGGGCGAATTCTATTGTCCTTATATGTAGATGATATGATTATTACTGGTGATGATCATAGTGGTATTGAGTTATTGAAGCATGATTTGGCTCATCGATTTGCAATGAAGGACTTGGGCTTGCTGCGTTATTTTCTGGGTATTGAGGTGGCTCAGTCTAAGAAAGGGTATCTTCTTTCTCAGACTAAGTATATATCTGACTTGTTTACACGGGCGCGTCTTTCTGACAACAGGACTGTAGATACTCCCCTTGAAATCAATGCACGTTACTCTCCTAGTGATGGTGTTCCATTATCAGATCCGAGTCTTTATCGGACTATTGTGGGTAGTTTGGTTTACCTTACGGTTACTCGTCCAGATATAGCACATGCAGTTCATGTTGTTAGCCAGTTTGTTACTGCTCCTACTTCTGTGCACTGGGGAGCTGTACTTCGTATTCTAAGGTATCTTCGTGGCACTCAGTTTCAGAATCTCTTGTTTCCCTCGACGTCATCTCTCGAGTTGCGAGCCTATAGTGATGCTGATTGGGATGGAGATCGCAATGATCGTAAATCCACCACTGGTTTTTGTGTGTTTCTTGGAGACTCTTTAATCTCGTGGAAGAGCAAGAAACAAGATGTTGTCTCTAGATCTTCCACGGAGGCTGAGTATCGTGCTATGGCTGTGACTACATGTGAGATTATTTGGTTACGTTGGCTTCTTGCAGATATGGGGGTTCACATTTCTATGCCTACTCCCCTGCATTGTGATAACAAAAGTGCGGTACAAATTGCAAAGAATTCTGTCTTCCATGAGCGTACGAAGCACATTGAGATTGATTGTCACTTCACCCATCATCATTTACAGCTCGGGACCATATCGCTTCCTTTTGTTCCATCGTCTTTGCAGATTGCTGACCTTTTTACGAAGGCTCAGTCGGCATCTCGATTTCGTTTTTTGTGTGACAAACTCTCAATGCTTATTGCTGTTGCATTGTGAGTTTGAGGGGGGATGTTAGCCCATATGTTATTGGGCCTTTAGTTTATGGACCTTTAGGTTATTGGCTATGTATATATAGCCTACTCTTGCTTTAGTCAGTTTTATGCTTTTCAGATTATATTGTAAACCTTAGCCTTTCTTCCCTTCAATAAAGTTCTATTAACAGAGATAACATATCTAGATTGCACTATGAGTATTTCGGAGATGTGATGATTTTTGACACCACATATCACACAAATTAATATAACATGATTTGTGCTTCATTTTTTTGGTGTAAATAATCATTGGAAAAATATTTTCTTTGGATGTGCATTCTTGTGTGATGAAACATTAGGCGCTTTTATTTGGCTATTTCAAACATTCCTAAAGGGAATGGGAGGAAAAACACCAACAATAATTTTTACCGATTAAGTTCCTGCTATAGCGGCTGTCATTAGAGAAGTTTATCCTGAAACATGTCATCGGTTATGTGAATGACACATTGACAGAAATGCTCATAAGAACATACCCCACCTTTACTGAAAATAAGAATTTCGAAACTACTTCGATACTTTCTTATGAAGATGCAAGTCTAAATCAAAATTTGAAGTGATATGGCAGAATATGATATCTGGATAGGATTGTGCAAATAATACTTTTCTTAAAAAGCTATATGATCTGAGAAAGAAATAATGTTCTGCATTTAGTCGTTTCATTTTTTCAGCGGAAATTAAATCAACTCAAAGAAATGAAAGCATAAACAGAGTTTTCACATAAATGGCATGCAAGACAATGAGTGTAACTGAATTTGTAAAGCAATATGAGCAGCGAATAAATGAAATGCATGGCAGCGAGGCAATTAAGAATTACAAATGCTGAGGAAAGCCTAAAATTTTCATAGTAGACTGTGGGATCTTGAAGCATGCTGGTAGTGTGTATACAAGAAGAATTTTTACAAGGTTTCAACATGACTTTCTATAAGGAACAACCAAGAAAGTAATCAATCTAAAAAGTAATGGGACTTGTACTATATATACAGTCTTAAAGGGTGAAAGTGAGCAAATTGAAACTGTCCAGTTCAATTCTCTTGATAATTCTATATTCTGTAGTTGTCAAATGTTTGAAGCCATGGGTTGACTGTGTTGTCATGTATTTAAAATTTTATTCTTTGACATAAACTTTTCTTGTATACTTGAGAAATATATTTTGGAAAGGTGGACTAAGAATTCTAAGCATGGCGGTGGATTTAAGAAGTTCACAAAAATAAAAGGAGACAATGAAATTCTCCTTGGCAAATCGCTTAAATGAATTAATGAAGGAATTTTTTACTGTTATGAATTTAGTGGCAAATGACTTGGACTTCAAAAAAATTGTTCGAAAGTATTTGTATCAGGCAAAGATTGAGATTATTAAGTATCAAAGTGAATTTTACGCTGAAAATTATGAGAAGGATAAGAACAAGCTCGGTGGAACTGATTCTATTACAGGGTGTAATGATCAAGTTTTGAATCCAATTAAGAAAAAAGACGAGAAATGGATATGGAAGAATGAAGTCAAAAGGTGAGCAAAGAAAAAAAAAGCATCACAAAAGACAATTAAAATCAGAGTAGCAACATCAGTCTTTGAATGCTATAGGACCGAGCTTTGAAGCGCAATCAACCTCAATGCAAGGCTTCACTAAACTAAACTTTAAGGTTATTTTCCTTCATCAAATTAAACATTTTTAATCATTGTCTTGCTACTTTATTTATCTACAAATTTTGATTCTTTTTTTCTATTAAAATTGATTTACTAAGCTTGATTTTTTCCTTTTTATATTCAAACCTACAGGTACATAAAGATTCATACAATAATTTCAGCCAACTATTAACACAAAACTTAAATCTAAAATCTGAAGTGTGCTTTCAAAGTCAAGGTTCAAACAATGCATTAGAAAATATTAGTATCAATGAAAAGGGAATATAGTAAATCTTTGGAACACACTTTGTAATAGATTTTATCTTTTTTAACATCATAAATATTTATATGATAAGTATTTTGCTATTTTGGCATTAGAAATGACATGCAAACAAAAATTTGTAGAGATCTAAATTCTGTTACTCATTTTATATAATCTTATATATATAATTAGTCATGAAGATGAAACAAGATTCGTACCTGAAAAATATTGATAAAGAAAAATTGTAGATGAAGATGCAGTAATAGAGCAAGATTTGAGTAAAGAACCAAAATTTGAGAACAATGCTTTAATTTTTTTTATCTTCAACACATATCAATCATTTTTTTGCATTAGCGGCATCCCAAATCACTAATCAATATTTGAATATTAGTATTTAATGAAATTGCAAATTTCATATCAATAGATGAACACGTAATTTTGAATTTTAATAGAAGTTCTTAGATAAGAAAAATGAAAGTTTTTTTTTTTTGTTTAGAAGAAAGTTTTTTGATGAAGAAGAAATAGAGATGTCAAGAACACTCCATGTTGGTTGGAAATTACAAAGACAATTAATACGCGTTAAGTCCTCTACTTTCAATAACTTTAGTGTTTTTTGACTCATTTTTCTGTGGACTCCACAGTCCACTTTCAATTTTTTGTTGAAATGTTAGTCTCTCTTCCTTCTTGATTTTATTTTGCAACTTTAGATTAATGAAATGGTTCCACAATCCACGTATCAAGAAGTTAGTGGAGCCTCATACAAGTATTGTTGATTAAGTCTCATTCATCATAAATTTTTTACTGTAACCTTGGTTGATTTCTTTATTTAGTGACATAACTAACAAAGAACGAGTATTAATATTTGGCAGATGAAGAAATTCTCCATCAATTTTTGAGGACTTCATAAATAAAAATACAAATTTTATGTATACAAATATGTAATACAATAAATAAATTTGGGCGATGACGAAATTCTTATAATATTTAAAACTTTATCTGAGTTCGCACTTTTAACAAAAGTTCTATTTTACATGCATATATGCGCATATATTTCTTAATTTATTTTGATTTGTTACTAACATTTTTATCTCAAGTGCTTGTACAGATTTTTGGGAGCACTTGTCAAAATTGGCACTCAAGAAGAGAGTTTGAATTTTATATTTGTATTTTATACTTTTATACTTGGATAAAATATTAATTTTATTGAAAACTTTATTTTTTGAGGGTGTTGGGTGAGATGTTCTTTATTTATGTAATCTTCATCACGCGTTTAGATAAATTTAGTCCGTTAATATTTATATTAAATTAATTTTGATATTTAATCAAATAATTCAAACTTTTTACACTAAAAATATATTGCCTAGTCTTTCTTTAAAATAAAATTTTTCTTTATTCAATCTTTTCTTTTAATACATTTTTATTTATATATTTTTACATACTTCTTATACTTACAATTTTTACGACAACATATGTAATGTATATACACTTTTGCATACAAATTGTTTATATTATTTTAATACACATATTATATTTGTATTTATCACATTGATTTTTTCCTCAATCATTTAATAAACCTAAGTCTGATGGGGAACCATATTTGTGTATTCTGAAGGATACCTAACCTTTTTCCTTTAGAATAATTTGAACCCTTACCCAGAATATAAATTGGTTTCGCAAATTGAAATAATGTTATACTTGTTAATAGATAAATAGGTTTTCCTATTTTTACTTAAAAATTAGGTACAATTCTATATAAAATTAATTCTTTCTTGTTTTAACCTTGGTAAAAATAGGGCCTGATAAGGATTGTGGAAGCTAACTACAATCGACTTACCCTAATTTGAGCTAATCGAGGTCCAATCTGTAATCCCAATTGGAAAAGTGTTGATACCTTAACAAGTGTACCAACACTGGTTGTGCGGATCCACTAATCTGGTATCCTGAAGGACTAGGGTGTCAATCCTAAACTAACGGGTGATCCCTAAGAGGGTGTCAATCCTAAACTGACTGGTGATCTCTTATAACCTACATTGGCAACGTAGTTTTGGAACTTAGGGAATACTACTAATGACTCTGTCTACCTGACGGGGGAGCCATTATCCCTGTATTTGCTCGGTGCTAAGTGTTACTCCCAACTGAGAGATATTAAAGTATAACTAAAACATAAACTGATAACTAATATGCTCAAGTCATGGAATTTTGAAATTAAGATTGTATACATAAATTGAAGAAATCATGAACTTGTAAATTGATGCATGTTAAAACCTTGGTATCGGGTGTTCATAACCCACCAGCATAGACTAATGCAATTGATCATAAAAGTGGTAAAACTGACCATAGAATGGAAAATCATAATTAATACTCATTACGACTGGTCACGAATCGTGGTCTGAGTCGTAACCTGGAACCCCGAGGTCTGGGGTTCTTTCTACTATGATTATGACCTTCCTTTTACTACTCGTTATGACTGACTACGAGTTGTTTGGTGGAGTTATAGTCTGAGGCTTGATTCTTAGATCCTTTACTGGTCAGGCTATGGGTCCATAAATGACTGATCATGTCAGACTACAAGTCGTGTTCTATACTCATAACCACTGAAACATATTTTTGGTTGAACACTATTGTGACTATGAGTCCCTCCCAATAATTCAAAATATCTAATTACGAATCGTGAAGTGGAGTCATGGTCACTGGGCTAAAACTGAAGGTTCTTTTTATTGTGACTATGGCTACTTGTATTGTCTTATAACATATGATTATGGATCACCATGTGAATCATAGCCACAGGCAGCTGAATGAAACTTAAAGGTAAAATTGCATAACTTTTTTCCATGATATCAAATCGAAACGAGACTTGCGGCATTGGAAAGCTAACTTAGTAGCCTATCTTTTGAGGGGTTTAGAGCTTGAAAATATAGGGTATTACCATATCTCCCCCTTGGGATCATTCTTATTTGAGTGAAATTGTTTGAGCTTCGATTCTAGGAAAAAGTGAGATCATGCACTGAAAAATTATGAGCTGAATCATGACTAGCTATCTAAATTTGAAACATGAATCTAAATCTAAAACATGATGCTTGGACTGAACTGAAGTCATGAATGCATGCTATGACCTGAGGATGGTTAGATAGCTGAGATAGAAAATGAGAGAATTAATTAAGGAAACCATTACCTCAAGCTGAATTTGGATTCAAAGAGAAAATATAGGGAATACTTAGCTCGTATATCAGCTTCTGCTTTCCAAGTATCTCCCTCACCTAACTGATTTCTCCACAGAATTTTCACTAAGGCAACTTCTTTATTCCTCAACCTACAAATCTGATGATCAAGGATATCAACTAGGACTTCTTTATAGGAGAGGCTATCTTCCACACCTACACTCCATAAAGGAATGACTGAATCTTGAACACCAATGTATTTCTTTAGCAAAGAGACATTGAATATTGGATGCACTGATGCTAACTCTGCAGGCAACTCTAACTCATAGGCTACCTTTCCAAAATGGTTCAAGATCCTATATGGGCCAACATAGCGGGGATTGAGCTTCCATTTCTTACTAAATATCTTCACCTCTCTTAGGGGCAAAATTTTCAAATACACCAGGTTACCCATATCAAACTCAAGCCCCCCCTCTTCACATCTGCAAAGGATTTCTTTCAACTCTAGGTTGTCTTCAAACTTTCTCAAATTAACTAAACTTTCTCCGTCGCCTTATACACTGAGTATGGACCTATCCAATAATCTTTTCCAACCTTAAACCAACCAATATGATATATACACCTCCTACTATAAAGAGCCCCAAATGGAGCCATCTAAACACTAGAATGATAATTGTTATTGTAGGTAAACTCAATCAAAGGCAAGTGATCATCCCAACTACCCTTGAAATCGATAACATAATCCCTTAACATGTCATGTAAGTTTTAAATGGTCCTCTTTTCTTGACCATCTCTTTGGGGGTGAAAAGCCGTATTGAGATGAACTTGGGTACCAAGACCTTTCTGAAAAGCCTTCTAAAAATGACTGGTAACTTGAGTACCTCTATATAAAATAATGGTCAATGCGATTCAATGTAACTTCACCAACTCCCGAATATAGATTCTAGAATAATCCTTGGCAAAATAGGAAGTATGGATTGATAAGAAATGGGTTGACTTGGTCATTATAGCCACAATGACCCAAATAGAATCATGCTGATGGTGTGTATGAGGTAACCCTGTAACAAAGTCCATATTCACCACTTCCAACTTCCAAGTAGGGATGTTGAATTCCTGAAGCATACTACAAGGCCTCTGGTGCTCAACATTAACCTATTGAAAATTTGAACACTTAGCCATGAATTCCTCAATATCTTTTTTCATACCATTCCACTAATAGACTACCCGCAAATCGCGATACAACTTAGTGGCTCTTGGGTTAATAAAATACCGTGAAGTTTAAAACAAATAACCTGTCCTGACAATGAAGTACACCATCTTCCCCTTAGGAGAAAACCTTAACCTTCTGATCCCAAACTTCCTCTTTCAACATAACAAAAATAAGATCTCTATCTTTCTTCTCTTTTACCTTGGAAACCAAGAAAGATCCTGAACCATACTAAACACATACACTACCTTTGATCGAATCAACCAATCGAACACCTAATCTAGAAAGTTGATGAACCTCACAAAATAACTCTTTTGTATTATCCTTCATATGAGTAACACTCCTTATAGACAATCTACTAAGGGCATCGACCATAATATTTCCCTTACTTGGGTGATACAACACACTTATATCATAATTTTTTACCAATTCTAGCCTTCTTATCTTATTAATATTTAGGTCTTTGTGAGTGAACACATACTATAAACTTTTGTGATTAGTAATATTTTAATAAGAACCCTATAAAGGTAATGCCTTCAAATCTGTAATGCAAAAACAACTGCTGCAAAATTAAGATTGTGAATCGAGTAGTTCTTCTCATGAGGTTTGAGCTATCTAGAGGCATAAGCTATAACCTTGCCCTGCTGCATTAATACACAACCAAGACCAACTCTAGAATCATCAGAGTATAGTACAATACCATCTGAGCCCTCTGGTAGGGTCAAAATTGGAGCAAAAGTAAGTCGAGTCTTCAACTCATGATAACTCTTTTCGCCGAAATTGAACCACTGAAATATGACTTTATTCTAAGTCAACCTGAACATAGAAGAAGAAATAGAGAAAAATCCCACAACAAACCGTCTGTAGTAATAAATCCAAGAAACTTCTAAAATCTATGAAGAGAAGGCTCTAGACTAGTTTCATAATACCTCGGTCTTTTGAGGATCAACTCTAATGCAACCGTAATTCACACTTGATGAACTTAGCAAATAACTGGTGATTCGTAAGAGTTTGCAAAATAATCTTCAAAGCTGCAGGATTTTCATCTATGAATAGTTTGACAAACATGCCCAAGTACTTCTTGAATACTCTGTTCATAGAGTCCATAAAAGCTGTAGGAGCATTCTTTAGTCCAAGAGACATAACTACAAATTTAAAGTGACCGTACCAAGTTCTGAAGTCTGTCTTCAGGATATATTTTTGTTTGACTCTAAGTTGATGATAGCCGTATCTGAGATCTATCTTAGAGAAACAATTGGTACCCTGAAGTTGGTCAAACAATTCATCAATCCTGGGGAGAGAATACTTATTCTTGATTGTGACTTTGTTCAACTGACGGTATTCGATGCACATTTTGAGAGAACCATTAATACAGAAATTTCCATCTTCTTAATCAACATAGTTGTCCTACACTCTTTGACAATATTTTCTAAAACACTAGATACAAACTTATCTTTCTAACTGGGTAAACTTGAGTGAATACTCCTTTACACTCATGTTACCCTACTTTAAGTTAATGAACTCTTGCACCTTGGTCTTCCTCAATTCGAGTGGGAAGAACCTATCTAAGAAAGTAGTAACAAACTCACCCTACTTTATAGGCTTGAATTGGATCCTCTATCTTCCTTCCACTATTTAACCCAAGTTTGAGCCACCCCTTGCAATTACTAAATAGATAAATCAACACTCTTACTTAGGGTAACAACCATAATAACAGTCACCTTCTACACACAATCCAAAAACTCCTGTGGATCCTTCTCAGCATTAGATCTAAAGAACGTTGGGGGATTCATCCGAGTAAAATCCTAAATTCTGGCTGATGCCGTGCTCACCAAAAGATTGGCTGGGGCAACAACTTATTGATTGTTCTAGGCAACCACAGATTGGGCTAAGGTAGTAAAATCCACCCTAAATTCAATGTGAGAGGCCTGCTCATTCATAGGGTCCTCAAGAACAGATGGTGGTGTGGGCTGGTCCCTATTTATCCTTCTATTAGCCATTCTAGGAGACATTTCTATAAATAATAGAGAATGATTTAGAAGAAGGAGTTTAATAGAGCTCACGCTCCATCGCATAACATGAGTACTAAAGAAGGATGGCTTTCCTAAAATATTTCATAACCTCTCACCCATAAGTGTGGCATACCTCACACCCATGAACAAGACTCTACTTAATGCAACTTTCAAACACCTTAGGATACTTTAAAACTTATGCTATGATACTAATTTTGTCATGACCCGAAACTACCCCTAGTCGTAACACGGTGCTTAAGATTACGAGTAACCCCAACCCATTATCTCGTACAAGCTGTAAATATAAAAAAATAAAGGTAAAAAATACTATAGGGAAGTCATTTAAAAGTGTCTGATGATCAAAACAATATCAAGGGTAACTAAAATACAACATTGAAAAACACATCTAACTGTTGTCTGAAAGCCTCTAAACATGATGACTTGTTAGGATCCCGACTAACTATGACTAAGTTAAATAGAACAAAATAAAATATTGGGATGAATAACTAAAATATAACTAGTCCTTGACTGATGAGGACTCACCAATGTTGCAGCTGAGTGGCACAGGAATGAACTACGTACAATCTGGAAGTTGAGCATCCGAACCTATGGTATAAGATAACAAACAGAAAAGAGAGTATGAAATCAGTACTTTAAATTTACTGGTATGTAAGATGGAAGCTAGCTGATATACATATATACGGAGCATGAATGCATAAACGTGAAAAATCTAATGCAATAACAAGTATAAATATGTACTGAAATAATCTAAATAACTAGATGACTAAGATACTGGACACTTGGTCATGCAAACCTGAACTAAACATAACCTGAATAACTAAACTGAGGACTGTGGGAGCTGATTACAATTGACATACCCTAATCTCAACTAATCGAGGTCCAACTTGTAACACCAGTTAGAAGGGTGTCGATACCTTGCCAAGGGTACCAATACAGGCTTTCATGGATTCACTAATTTGATGTTTCAAAGGACTAGGGTGTTAAGCCTAAAATGACGGGTGACCCCTAAGAGGCTATAAAGACTAAATTGATGGGTGACCCCTCTTAACCTATACTGACAATGTAGTTCTAGAATTTTGGAACTAATACTAATGACTCTGCCTATCTAACAAGGAATCCACCATCTTTGTGTTCGATCGGTGCTAAGCGTACTCCCAATTGAAAGACTCAGAAATATAACTAAAACATAAATCGATAACTAATATGCTTAAGTCATTGTATTCTGAAATTAATATTGTATACATAAACTGAAGAAATCATGAACTTGTAAATTGATGCATGTTTAAAACCTTGGTATCAAGTGTTCATAACCTACCATCATAGACTAATGTAACTGATCATAAAAGTGGTAACGCTGACCATAGTATCGAAAATCATAATTAATACTAAACATGTCAATAACTTATTTTAAGATAGACAATGAATATTACTAAATGTATGGAAACAAAACTCTTATGAGGGAATATATTTTCATGGTCCATAATCCAAACAACTAAAAGAAAGAGATGATAAAATTCATATTTAACTTGAAACTCTACAAAAAAGGAAACGGGTTTGTATTTTTAAATTTTGGGAATTTCTTGGGACTTAATGGGTGAAAGGATGCCATTGATGAATATCCCACATACCTAAGAATAGATGGCTTGGTGAAATCCTTGAAGTTGATCTTGTTCTTGGGAAACCCTAGTTTGCTCTTGAGGAAAAAGGAAATCGCTTTATTATACTAAGAGAAGAGATTTATGAAGTTATGAGGTGTTAGGTTAGTTTTAATCCACCAATAAATGATGTTTGGGTACCCAAACGACATGCGTTTGGGGTTAAAAAGAGTGGAAATTACCAAAAAGCCCTTATTAAAAATATGTAGGAATTCTGTTCCCAGTCGTTATGACTCACCTCACGACTTGTTACGACTGGTCACGAGTCATGGTGTTAGTCATAACCTGGAACCCTAAGGTCTGGGGTTCTTTCTTCTATGATTATGACCTTCCTCGTATGACTAGTTATGACTGACTACGAGTCATTAGGTGGAGTTGTAGTATGATTCCCGATTATTGGATCCCTTAATAGTCCAATTATGGGTCCACACAATGACTCGTATTGTTAGAATACGAGTCATGTGCTAGAATAGTAACCACTGTAAAAAATTCTTGGTTGGACTTGTGACTACGAGTCCCTCCTAATGACTCGCAATATCTGATTACAAATCGTGGCTTGGAGTCATAGTTGTTAGGTTGAAACTGAAGGTTTATTTAGTTGTGGCAACGACTACTCATAATGACTCATAACGTCTAATTATGGGTCGTCACGTGATTCTAATCAACTGGCATCTGACTGACACTTAATAGGAAAATTACATAACTTCTTGCCACAATATCAGATTGAAGCGAGACTTGTGGCAGTGGTAAGCCAACTTAGTGGCCTATTTTTGAGTGGTTTGGAGCTTAAAAATTTGGTGTATTATAGTTTGGTACTATTATGGGGTTAATTACGAGGTAAAAGACCAAATTTCCATCAAACACTTAAAGGAAAAACTAAAAATTAGCATCACAGTATCCTTAGGCATGGTACGTCCTAACGTGGACCCTTACTATTTTGGGGTCTCGAAATGCATTCCAAAATTTTTGAAACCCTTACTGATGATCCTGTTAACATCCCTTATTATTTCAACTTAGAAATCACATTAAAACACGAAAGGACTACTAAAATAAAATCATTGAAATTTTTTGGGTGTAACATTATCTCTCCCTTGGGACCATTTGTCATCGAATGAAATTTGGGGTGGGTAAAGATCTATCTCATGGACTCACTACGATGGTTTCTGGAGCATATTTTCCCTACCACTAGAATACTACTCTTAAACATCAACTTACATGGGAAATGACTTCCAATACATGAACTTCATAGAATAAACTAATATAAGCAAGGATGCCGATGAGTAGAATCGATTAGAAGAGTTTTATTATCTCAAACTTACTCTGTGCTAGGATTAAATAGATGGGGATACTAAATCATCATCTCTGCTTCTGCTTCCCACATTGCTCTTTCTACTAATTGATTCCTCCATAGAACTTTCACCGAAGCGACGTCCTTATTCCTTATACTTCAAACTTTTCAATCCAAAATTTCAACTAGGATCTCCTCATAGGATAAAATATCCTTCACCCTAATACATTATAGGGAAAATACCAAGGTCGGGTCTCCAATGCACTTCTTCAACATAGACACATAGAAAACTAGATGGACGCTGACTAATTTTAACAGAAGATCTAGTTCCTAAGGAATATTTCCAACACACCTTATGATCTCGTAAGGACCAATATATCGGGGGATGAGATTTCCTTTCTTTTCAAACCCCATCACTTCCTTCATGGGTGACACCTGAAACACATCCTAACTCATAGGAGCAACATTCTCACCCTACCCTCCTTTCATGTTGTAATCCAATTATAAGCAGAATCTTTCAATTAGGAAGAAGCCAATTCCATATTTCAATTGGTAAGAAACCAATTCCACACTTTTCTTTTCTGTAACATGCATAATCTTAGTAATTTTCTATACCTCATCAATGAAGATATAAGGATACTCATTTACTTTCAACCCAACGAAATCCAGTGGATTCATTCTCATAAAATCTCAAACTCAGGATGCAACTAGATTATTATTCTACTGAATTGGGACTACTTCTAGTTGATTACCTCGAGAATTTGTATTTACAACTAGAGGCAACACTTGGAAAATAACCAAGAATTCAGCATGAGAAACATTCCAATTCAAAGGGTCTACAAGCTATGGTGAGGTTGGGTGGTCCCTATTTTTGTGGACATAAGCTCTGCAAAGAGTCATTATCCATCACATAAGATAATTATTTAGAGAATATAGAGGTAACTTCAGGGCATGCATAATGAAAGAAGGTATAATTTCCTAATACCCCACATAGTCTTTCGCTCATAAGTTTGGCGCATCTCACACCCTTGATTAAGACTCTACGTAGCGCGTCTTGTCAGACTCCCTAGGAGTCTTTAAAACCTTAGGCTTGATACCAAGTTTTGAACTACCCGAGGATATCCCTTAGACATCACATGATGATTAGAACTACAAGTAGCCCCGAAGCTAACCCATGATATCTACTTAGCACTAAATCATAATAATATAAAGTCAAAACATGAATGAAAAATGAAGTAAATTATAAAATGGGTTTAAATGAATGAACATCCTCAATAAAACACTTTAGCTTACCATCAGTTGAACTCATGAAAAGCTGTAAGAAAATATTCATCTGGCAACTCTTGACAAACCTCTAACTAAAATTGAAGAGCCACTAGGACATACCCCAACTGACAGAAATTGAATTGATAATCATCCGGATTAGTAATAATAAGCACTCGGAAGCAAAGATAACATGACCCTCGAAATATAAGGAAACACTAACTGGCTAGATGTAGGAAGTGGTGATCATGGATAATCATACTATTGAGGACGAACACAATTACTTACATAATGAAATATTGTAGCCACGTAGACATATATGTGGTCAGTACTTTTGAATGTATTGAGTATATGGGGATGAATGTAATAAGTAAAACAAAAACTGAATTTTAATCATAAAATATGCATGCTAAGTGTAAATAGATTAACCCTGGTCATGAATAAGCTGAAAACTAGAATCTCATAAAGCATAAATCATAAAAAAAACATCTGATAAAGTTTGTGAACCACTACACTTAGTTTCTATTTTATATGTGAGATTCTCTTAACCGATATAAAATATGCAAGCGACATGGAGTCCGATGTAACAACCCCCATTGAAAGGGCCCACCATAAATAGGGTGATCATCTATAAATGTCTGTTTGAATAAGATGAATAATCTAGGACATGTCCATTAGGATAAGCTTCATGCCCATTTTGACAAGCTGAGCAATAACCTATGGTGGTGTGTAGTTTATGGAACTAAGATATACTAAACCTTCACTCCTCCATGCTACGTATTACTCCCAAATTTTATTATTACTTGTAATATACATGAAATTCACCTAAAAAATAGACATATGAGTTGATAATTCTGAAAACACAATATGCACTTGTTTCAATCTCAAAATCTTGATTTCTCAAGTGCTCATATTTGGTCTAAGATCATAAGATAAAAATGAATAAACTAATACTATAATAGCTTGTAGTAAAAAAAAAGTAAGCCTTAGATTCTTGAAAACTGAGTGAATCATGGTAAAATCACATATTGTTACCAAAATTATAGTACTTTGATAATGAACACTAAAATTCACTTCATGAACCATGAATATTCTTACTAAATGTACTTAAATTCCCAATGGAACATCATAATTTCAAAATCACATAATGTGGGTATGAACGCTAATTGAAATTTCATAAAAGTCAATGTAAAATCAAGATTTTGGGCATAAACATAAGCTTTTATCCTTTTTCAGACCCACATACCTAAACTTGATGAAGTTTCTTGACAGGACTTGAGTTGGAAACTTGAAAGCTTGAATATTTGAGGAGGAACTCCTTTTTGGTATTCTTGAGAGTTTTGGTGCAAATGAATTATGTATATTGACTTGTGAGGGCGGGGAAATGGGTTTGGTACAGTTATGGGATTAATTAGGAGGTAAAGGACCAAAAATCCTAGAAAAATTAAAGGAAAAACTGAAAGTTAGCGTCACAGTATCCATGGGTGTAGCACTCCCTAATAGTGGACCTTTACTATTTTAAAGTCGTAAAATATCCCAAATATATTCGAAAAATTCTTAAACACTTCTTAATGGTATCATCAACGCCCATTATCATTATTAAACTTAAAAGTGCATTAAGACACAAAGGGACTATTAAACAAAATCATTAAAATTTTTGGTGTCTAATATTATCTCCCCTTTTGGACTATTCGTCCTTGAATGAAGGCTGGGATGCAAAAAGATATATTTTATGGACTCACTAAGAAAGTTCCTAAATCTTATCTTGTCCTACCACTGGAATACTCCCCTTAATAACTTATAATGTAAATGACTTCCTACACATGAACTTCTTCGGATAAGTTGATATGAGTAAGGATGTTGTTGAGTAGAATAGATTAGAAGAGATTTCTTATCTCAAACTGGCTCTATGCTAGGATTAAATAGATGGGGATATCAACTCATCATCCCTGTTTCTGCTTCCCACGTTGCTCCTTCTACTGATTGATTCCTCTATAGGACTTTCACCCAATCCATGTCCTTATTCCTTAGCCTTCAAACTTACTTCTGAAGAATTTCAACTAGGATCCCCTTATAAGATAAACTATCCTTCACTCCAATACTTTATAGGGGCACCACTAAGGACGGGTCTCTAATGCATTTCTTCACAATAGACACATGGAAAACTGGATGGACGGGGGCTAGTTCTAACAAAAGATCTAGTTCATATCAATATATCCAACACGCCTTATGAACAAGTAAGGAAAAATATATAAGGGGATGAGTTTTACTTTCGTTAAAAACTTTATCACTCCTTTAATGGGTGACACTAACAAAAATACCCATCATCATATCTGCGCATGATTTACGTTGACTTTGGGTGATTTCCAACCTCTCATGATCAATTAAACCTTCTCCTTATCTTTGAGAATAGAATATGGCCCAACCAAATCTATTTCACTAACTTCAAACTAATCAATAGGTGATTTACGCCTACACCCATATAATATTTCAAATGGACATATCTAGATACTAGAATGATAACTATTTTTATAAATAAACTCAATCAAAGGTAAAAGTAAATTGCCAAAAATAAGAAGTAATTATCAAGCTTTGCCTTTCTACCAAGGTCTTTCTGAAATAATTGCCAAAAATAAAAAGTACATTGAGTACCTCGGTCCATAATAATAGATAAGTGAATCCCATGGAGCCTTAATAACTTATGAACATATAACTGAGAATAATCTTCAATCGTATTGGAGGTCATAACTAGCAAGATAAGATATATCCATGTTACCCATTCTTGAAAAGGGGAAATCCATCAACCTGTGGTCCATCTTCCCACATTCATAACACTCTGTTCTGCCGACCAAATATTTACCTTAATTATTTCTATCATATCTCTTCCACATTGTATAACTGGTAACATATATCCCTATTACCCACTCTTGTAAAAGAGCAATCCCTTAACCCGTGGTCTATCTTCCCATATCCATAACACCCTAATCTATCGACGAAAATATTCACCCTAATTATTTCTACCATATCTCTTCCAGGCTGTATAACTGGGTCCCCAACAACTCTACCCTGGGATGTAGAAGTTTTTAACCTGACCTACTATTCTTACTTTGGCCTGGGTATGGAAGTGATGGCTAAAAATAGTGCCAGCTGACGAATGACTTTGAAACTAAGAATAATTTCCTCCTCCCTAATTTTGCTGACTGTACTCAAATTGTCCAATGCTAGACCTCTAGTTTACCTTCTCCCATTTCTTTAGTTTCTCAACCTCAATCTGCTGAGCATGAGGTATAGATTTAGCAATATCTATATCCCTAATCAACATTGCAGTACTACACTCCATGAATACTATGCCAGACACTTCAGTGACAAATTTACTCATGCAAGCCTTGGAATCCAACAATAACTCAAATGCATACTTAGAAAGTTGAGTAAACTTAAGGAAATATTCTTTCATCGACATAGAGCCCTGCCTAAGGTTCATGAACTCCTCCACCTTAGACTTACATATCTCATTAGCAAATAACCTATCTATAAAAGCTTCCTGAAATACATCCCAACTCATAAGAGCAACATTGTCACCCTACCTTACTTCCACACAAAGTAACCTAATTATAAGGAACGTCTTTCAATTAGTATGAATCCAATTCCCTACTTCCCTCTTCTGTAATATCAATAATCTAAGTAATTTTCTTTACCTCATTAATAAAGATTTAAGGATTCGCATGTACCTTCAACCCAAAAAACTCTATTAGATTTATTCTCATAAAATCTTAAACTCAGCCTGCACTAGATTACTTTTTTTCTGAATTGGGACTACTACTGGATGATTACCTTGAGCATAGGCTTTCAAAGCATGAGATAACACTTGGAAAGTAGCCCAAAACTTAGTATAAGAGACATTCTTATTTAAAGGATTTGTAGGTGGTGGAGGATTGATAAGTACCCATTTTTGTGGTCATAAGATCTACAAGGAGGCATTTTTTA
Source organism: Capsicum annuum (assembly GCF_002878395.1). Classification (NCBI taxonomy): domain Eukaryota; kingdom Viridiplantae; phylum Streptophyta; class Magnoliopsida; order Solanales; family Solanaceae; genus Capsicum; species Capsicum annuum. The sequence continues at coordinate 88,729,047 of NC_061120.1, read as the reverse complement.
TCATATAAAAGCACTAATTAGAGAAGATAGAGGTAACTTTAAGGAATGATAATGATTATAAAAGAAGGTATAGTTCCTAATATGCCCCATAACCTCTCATTTATAGATGTGTCGGACGTTACAACCATGATCAAGACTCTATCTATCACAACTTGACAAAATCCCTAGGACTCTTTAAAACTTTAGGATCTGATCCAAAGTTTGTAATGATCCAAGGCTACCCCCTGGACATCACATGGTGCTTAGTACTATAAGCAGCCAAAAAGGTAACCCATGATATCTTCTCAACACTAAATTATAATAATATAAAATCAAAACTTGAGTAGAAACTAAAGTAAATTAGGAAATAGGTTCAAATATATGTACATCCTTAATAAAACACTATAGATTATCATCATCTGAACTCACAATAACCTAAAAGAAAATAATCATCTAGCTAGTCTTGACAAAATTCTAACTAAAATTGAAAATCCACTGGGATAGACTCTAATGACCCAAACTAAAAGCATAATCATATAAACTAATAAAAATAGCACCCAAAAACAAACATAACTTGGCCCTCAAAACATGAGGACTCAACAACTACCTTGATGTAGGAAGTGGTCATCATGGCTAATCGTGCCGTTGACGACAAACTCTAAAACCTACATCATAAAATAATATAGCCGCTCAAAAATATATGTGGTCAGTAGTTCTGATGTGATTATATTAGGGTGAGTAGAATAAGTAAAACTAAAACTAAACATAATCATAAAATATTCATTCTAAGTGTAAATATACTCACCTTGGTCATGAATAAGATAAATACTGGAATTTCATAAAACATAAATCATAAAACAACATCTAATAAAGTTAGTGAGCCATTACACTTAGTTTTTGAAATTGTCCTATTTTGTGGGAGATTATCTTAACCAATATAAACCATGTAATAAATATGGAGTCTGATGTAACAACCCTAATCGAAAGGGTCTAATATACCTTGTCAGGATGTAAAGGCTAAATGGGGTGATCACCTATATATGTCCTCTTGGATAAGCTGAATAATATATGAAATTCACCTAAAAAATAAGCATATGAGCTAATAATTCCAAAAACATACTATGCTCCTATTTTTATCTCAAAAACTTTATTTCTTATGTGAATTTTATATATTGTTTGAGATTATAAGATCAAACTGAATAAAATAATTCTATAATTGCTTATAGTCTGAAAAAGTAAGTCTAAGCTTCTTGAAATATGAGTGTATTATGCTAAAATCACATACTGTTACCAAAATTTTAGTACATTGATCATGAACAAAAAAATTCACTTCATAAGAACTACTATGCATGTAAAACATGAGCAAGCTATGAATTTTCATGCTAAATGTACTTAAATTCCCAACGGACATCATATGTTCAAAATCACAAAATGTGGGTATGAAGACTAATTGAAATTTCATAAATTCAATTGTAAAATCAAGGTTTTAGGCACGAGGATGAAAGGTTATCCTTACTTAAACCCCACATACTTGAAATTGATGAATTTTTTTTCTAGGAACTTGAATTGGAAACTTGAATGCTTGAATTTTAGAGGAAGAACTCCTTTTTGGTATTCTTGAGAGTTTTGAAGGAGATTAATCATGTATATTGACTTGTCAGGGTGGGGAAATGGGTTTGCCACTATTATAGAATTAATTAAGAGATAAAAACCAAAGAGCCCTCTAAAAAATAAAGTAAAAACTAAATATTAGCATCACGACATGCCCTAATCGCTGTCCCTTACTATTTTAGGGTCTATAAATATCCCAAATTGCATTCCAAAATTCCAAAACACATCTGAGTGGACCCGTTGACATCCCTTTATCATTTTTCAACTTAGAAATAACATTGAAACATGAGTGGACTATCAAAATACATTCATTGAAATTATTGAGGTCTAACAAATCAGTTGGCTCAACAATGCAATCTTACCAAGAGTATCTTGCTCTCTTTGCATGTCTTATCTCTTAAATTTTAAGAATGAATAACCTAGTAAGTATCTAACTAATAAAAACTTACATTAAACAAAAAATACTAAGAAAAATAGGGAAATATTACCAAACTTGAACATTCATTTTATACCACAACAATTAGTCCCATAAATTGGGGTCTGGGAAGGGTAGAGTACATGCAGACTTTATCCTACCTTAGAGATAATAGACCTTAGTCTCAAGAAAATAGTCCAAAGAAGTTCAAAAAATAAATAATAGAGGTGGAACAAACAACATATATTAATACTACAACAAAATAATATTATTTTCACAATACAAGAAATAATATATAGTAATAGAAATCAATGGACAAGAAACTACAAGAGTAATACTAGGACTACTAGTACGGGTAAAGACTAATTCTATCATTGATATAAAAGAAAAGGAAATAGTAGAAAATAATCTTCCATGATTACCCAAGATGTAATGACCCTCTGTATCACTGCGTATGAGTCCTACATTAAAATATCATTTCCAAATTCTTCCTTGTTTAGAAGTTAAAAATTTCAGTCTAGACTAGTTCAATCGATTTCAAAGTGAGGTATGGCCTGGGAAAATATAGAAATGATTTGATTGGAGTAGTGATATTTGTCATGATTTCTAGTTAGCTAAGTGGTAAAAATCATAGATTTATTAAAACATTTTCTCAAAATAGTTAATGTTTTCAAAAACTCATTTTGGGGAAAAGAAGGATAATTTATGGTAAAATAAACCATAATTTCTTTATTTTGATTTTTATGGTATGTATTTAATTATTAATCCATAAAATTATTAATTTACGGAGTTAAGGAGGGTTTTAGAATGGATTTTAGTCCATTTCTAGTACAAGGGGGAAAATTAAGGAATAAGTATTTGACATGTTAGTACAAGAATTTGGTAATTTTAAGTGAATTATGGTGGAAAAGCCTTAAAATGAGAAGGGAATGATCATGAATTTGACTTTAGAAGTTAGGTGTGAGTTATAAATTTTGACATGTTAGGTTCTTTCTAATTATGTATTTATAGCATGTTCTAGACCATGAGCAAGTTGTGACTTTGAGAGAGAGTATCCTATAAGGCAGGTAAATGCCCAGAAGCAACAACAGACCCGAGCTATAGTCCCAATGCTTTGAGAGGTTGCCCATAGAAAGGATGGGGAAATCAAATAGGTGGTCGATGTGGTTGAGTAAATGGTGGTACAGGGGAGGAGCACAACCTAGAAAAGATTTAGCTCAGATTAATGGTCTGGTTCACTGTTATGCATTTCCATGAAAGACTGATGTTGAGGTTTCTGACGTAGTGATCAAAGGTACAATTTCTGTCTGTGATTGGATTGGTTCTATTTTATGTGATAATGGGTCTACTTATTCCTATATATCTGTCCACTTTGTGATGGGTTCGAAGCTAGTTTATGGTGCACTTTATTATCCTATTTATGTGTCTACTCTGGAGTGTGAGTATGTGATATTTACCCATGTTTATCGTTCTTGTACTTTAATAATAATGGATTTTCAAACTTGGGTAGACTTAGTTATTCTGGATATGTTGGACTTTGATATAATTTTGGGTATGACATGGTTATCTCCATATTATGTTGTTTTATACTATAATTCCAAAACAATGACTCTTTCTATGCTTGGGATAAATGAACTAGAGTGGTAGGTAATGTATAAGGCCAAACCATTTAAGATTGTATCGTATGTCTAGGCTAGGAGGCTAGTGGGAAAGGGGTGTTCAATAATTTTTGGTCATCACTGGGATATAAAAGCGGGGTCCCCTTCTATAAAGTTAGTTTTGGTAGTCTCCAAATTAAACAATATGTTTCTTCAGACCTATCAGGTATGCCTCCTGATAGGGATATCGATTAGTGCATTGACTTAGTGTCAGGCACTTACCCTATTTCAATACACCTTATCAAATAGCTCCAGTAAAGTTGAGAGATCTTAAAACTCAACTTTAGGAAATAATTGACAAAGGTTTTATTCATCCAAGTGATTCACCTTGGGGTGATCTAGTCTTGTTTGTCAAGAATAAGAATAGTACCTTGAGAATGTCCATTGATTACAAAAAGTTGAATAAGGTTTACATCAGAAAGAATATCTCTTACCTTGCTATATGAATTGTTGGATCAGTTATATGGTGCATCAGTGTTTACAAAAATTGATTTGAGGTTGGGTTATCATTAGTTGAAAATTAGACTAGATGACATACAAAAGACAAATTTTGGAGTTCAAAATATCCATTATGAGTTTCTAGTGATGTCTTTTGGGTTGACTAATGCACCTTCAACCTTTTTGAATTTAATGAACGACATCTTTAAGCTATTTTTTTTTGATTCTTTTGTTATTGTGATTACTGATGATCTTCTTTTGTACTCTAAGAGTAAGAAAAAATATGCAAGCCATATTCGTATAGTTTTTGAGATTTAAGGGAGAAGTAGTTATTTGGTAAGTTTTTAAAGTGTGAATTCTAATTTTATTCAGTTGCCTTCTTGGAGAATGTGGTTATGAAAAAGGAGTAATGGAGGATCCCCAAAAGATTGAGGTAGTAAAGAATTAGAATTGGTTTAGTTCAGTGACTGGGGTAAGAAGTTTTATGGGTCATGCTAGTTATCACCACAGATTTGTCAAGAACTTTACATCTATTGCAATGCACTTGACAAGGTTGAATCATAATAAAGTTCCCTTTGTTTGGAGAGACCTATGTAAAGAATGCTTCCGGAAGCTCAAGACACTTTTGACTACAACACCTATTCTTTCATTGTCAATTGAAGGTAAGCGATTTATAATGTTTTGTGATGCCTTATTTTTGGGTTTGGGTGCTACGTTGAGGAATGATAGGAATGTAATTGGTTATGATTTAAGAAAGTTAAAGCCTTGTGAAAGGAACTTCCCAACCCTTGGCTTAGAGCTGGCAGCGGTGGTGTTTGCATTAAAGATTTAGAGATAGTATCTTTAAGGTGTCAAGTGTGAGGTCTTTACAGATCATCATAGACTGAAACATGTGTTTAAATAAAGGGATTTGAATCTAAGGTAGTGAGGTGGATGGTAAGTCTAATATGATGGTAGACGCATTGAGCCAAGAAGGTGTAAGTATTGGTAGTATGTTTGCTAGAGAGTTTCAAACCCTAGCATCTCTGAGCATGTAGTTTAATGTCTCGTACATGGGTGGTATGTTGTCTAGTGTCAAGGTATTCAACATTCATGGAGATGATTAAGGCTAAGAAATTTAAGGATAATAAGTTGAATGCACTCTGGAATAAAGTGGTACGCAGAGAGGTGCAGATGCTACTCATTACACGGGAAGGGTGTTAGAAGGTTATGTGCTCCTCAAGTTAGTGATTTGATTCATGATATAATTTTAGTGACCCATGGTGCTATATGTAGTTTTGATGATGAGCAGCTAATTGTAAGGGATTAGGTCCCTAGATATTCATGGTACAGTACAGCTGGCACACGTGACCTCACAGTTTTGTCTTCTTGTGTAACAATCTTGCAGGTGCTGCTTGTAATAACTAAGATAGTTGGTCCAATGATATTTCATCCCTGATCATCATTCATCTATAAAAGGAAAAATATGCTTCTTCATCAAATAGTTTTTGCACAATTCTAAAAAGTGAAAAGAGGAAGTAAGAACTCCATTTCAAGATTGCTCAAGCATTTCTTATATTCTTATCTTTGTAGCATGCTTAAAGAGTGAATGAGTGTTCTTGAGTGATTATTTGTAATTGACCTACTCATGCTATAAGATTAGTTATTTCGTTTGTTGAGATAGAGCTTAGGTAGGGTTTTCTAAGCTTGTTGCCAATTAGAGTTAATCAGTGTAGAGGGTCATTGGCAGAGTTGTCAAGATGAGATTATAGTAGAGTTATTATAAGCGAAAGGAGCCTAGAATTAGATTGAAATTGAGTATAGAATCAAGGGTTTGATTATATTAGATTTCTTTGGTGCTTTTGAGGGCAAGCCGTGGTTTTCCTTTCCTTGAGAAAGGGTGGTTTCCACATTAAAATCTTGTGTTATTATTCTTTCTACACTATATTTTGATTTCTGGCTACTTTACTGTATTTTGCCTTTAATTAAATTTGAGGGACCTGTTCCTTCACTATGTGGTTCAACCCCCAAGGGTTCCAATAATTGGTATCAAAGCAAGGTCACACTAAAAGGTTCACACCTAAAGTGTCTTGGTTAGCATGGCTTCTCCACCTAATCTAGAGAAGGGCAACCTACTACTTGACCATCTAGATTTGATCTACAGTATTATGGGTAGAGGAAAACTAGGATATTTGACTTTATTATGGCTGAAGATAGTGGGCTGATGGACATAATCCTGGATGGTCCTTATGTTATTGTAAATGAAGTCAAAGAAGGAGATGTTACAAGAATGGTCATAAAAAATAAGAGGGATTTCAATGATGAAGATAGAAAGAAAATTGAAAGAACTATAAGGCCAAGACATTATTGGTTTGTGGTATAGGTCCTGATGAGTATAACAGAATTTGTACCCATGAAAATGAAAAAAAAATCTTGTATTTCTAAAGGACTGCTCGTGAAGGTACTACTGATGTGAAGGATTCAAAAGTAGACACATGGATCACTCAGTATGAAACCTTCACCATGAAAGGAGAAACTATCTAAGAAATGCACACAAGGTTTACTTCTATCACTAATGAGCTTTACTACTTAGGTGAAGTGATTCTAGTATATAAGCAAGTGGGAAAATTCTTGGTGTCCTTCCTAAGTCCTAGGTAAGAAAAATAGATGATATAATAGAGGCAAGAAAACTGAAGACCCTTACCATGGATGAGTTGATTGGAAATCTAAAGACTCATAATCTTAAGAGGCAACAAGAGCTAGAGAAGAAGGAATTCAAAAAGGAAAAAACCCTAGAATTAAAGGCCTTAAACATAACTCAAGTGAAGAAGAGATAGATGTTTCCTATTAGGAAAATAGAATTGTTAGAGCAGTGAAAATGAGTGGTTTGTTCCAAAGAAGAAGAAGCATCAATATCAAGGGAAGCAATGTTGAATTGTATCACTAATATGAAAGTCCTAAATATTTTATCAAGGATTATCCAACGGACTATATGGATTACCAGGATTACCTCAACACTGGAGGTGACAAAGGATAAATTAGGGACCAGGTCCTTGTAAAATTAAGACGACAAATTACAGCTAATTTTGTAGTTAAACAAATCTTAGCTAGATGGGGTGACTCCTCCAGTGATTCTGATGAAGAGAAGAAGTCTGCAGATGTTTCTATTCTTGCAGTGGAGGATGAGAAAGTGACCTTTGATTCCTTGTTTTCTTTTATGGAAAACACTGAAGATGAAGAATAGAATAAGGTAACTATTACGACCCGAACCGGGGCCCTGGTCGTGATGAGCATTCTGAACCATGAATGTCTAAAACACCCCTATCTATTCGGTAATCATGCACATAATTCATATGATAAAAGGAAATGCGGAGGATACACAATATTACAAAAACATGGTCATGAATCTAATGAAATCAATAATGGGAAATAATGTCCCACAACCTCTATCGACATCTGAAAACCACCTGCGAAATCTCTACTACATTACTGAAACAAATTACTATCGGAAAACTGAGACAAGACCCCCAGTAGACCCAAAAAATAATAAAGGACAAATAAAATTACCAGACATCATGCCTTTAAGAATATAGAAGGCTCACCAAGTGACTCTGCAAATCTATCTGAAGAATCTACTGATTATCTGGACCCCTAGACTGTGCCTCCGAACCTGGGAGGGAAGGAGGTCAATATAAAAGCACTGGTTCACAGAGAAATCCAAAACATCAATATAATATTTTTACAGAATATAAGTAAGAGCCATTATAAAGCAGTTTCGTATCAAATCATTTGAAAAGCGCATGGGCATAATGTAATAATTTTCCAACAACAATGCAATGCAGAAGAGCTAGGTGGAATACCCTACATATCACATTTACACCAACTGTCAAACCTCGGTTGCCATCGAGATTAAAGTATAAATGAGGGAAAGACACACAAGATCACACAACAGGGTGTGTCGACCCAATAAAGTATGGTAGTGCACAAGATCACAAAGCAGGGCTCCTAACCATAGTCCCAATTTGGGATGACATAAAGTCAGGTATGCAAGATCACAAAGCAGGGTACCAAATTCCCATGCCGGCAAACACGGTTTCCAGCAATGAGCCCTTACACTCAAATGCCTTATTTGGGCATCCACCTATCTCATGTAAAATCAATGCATTCAACTCCATTTAATACAATCACATATCATGATCTGTAGGGTATCGTCATACCCGAACTTGCAAGTCATCAGTATCACATCATTCTTTTTATTCAACCATTATATTTAACATATTTCAACATAAACAACCCTCTCCTTTCAAGTCAAAATCATATCCAATCATAACAATTTTCAAATATTTCATGTCATGCTTTTCAAGATGATTTTCAAACAATTCACATCATGTGAAAATTTAAAACAAAATCATATTAAGAGAGGGATTTTATATGATTAATGCTCTCAAGTTAACATCTTTTCGGAGTACATGCACATACATATATCATATATCAAATCGCTTCGGGAATAGTCCTAAAGACCTAACCAATATCGCAAAAACATTTAAAACGTGATTTATATTCATAATTTCAAAACCCTCATTATTAAAACATGAATTTTTAAGCCCATGAGATTTTTAGGATAGCCCCACGTACCTCTATTTACGAAATTAGCGGGTGATTCTTGAAGCCTACGTTATGGGGATTCAAATTCTTCAATCGCTTCTGAAAATCTATGGTTGAATCTTGAATTATTTCAGATTTTTGTTTGAAACCCTAGAGAGCGTTCTTGATGAATTTTGGTGAAAGTGTATGTATTTCGGTGTATTTGGGATTAAATCCCGTGTTTGGATGGATTTAGGGCCATGGGAAATGTCTAATTTGGCCTTAGAATTTAAAATCCCAGACCGGAACACCGTATAAAGCTTCACAGTAATGTGCTGGAAATTGCGGTGAGCTACAGGAATTGACAATTGTCATTTTAAGGCTCCCCGCGATGCGATGGCCAGTCAAACCGGAACGCTGACACTAAAAATGAGCTATAACTTCTTCACCGAGTTTCTGTTTTAGGAGAATTTGGTATCGATGGAAAGCTAATTCAAAGATATTTCATTTGATATATAGTAGACCACCCAGTTCATTATATATAATAAGTTATGATCGATTGACATTGACCTAAGTTTCAACGTTCACTAAAACTTGAACGATAGGAAAGTTCTCAACCCGTCTTTGAGTTAAGGGAATTCTATGATCTCAATTCATGCTCAACTAGATTTACACACTACATAATTGATTACACACTAAATTTGCATAGGATTTATGAATTTTACAACCTCTATGTGAAAGAATAACGATTTACGTTCTAGCCTAAAATGCGGGGTGTTACATTATCCCCCTCGGATTATTCGTCCCCAAATGATGACACGGAATACAGTCATGCACGATTTAAAGTATACTTAGATACAAAAAAGAAGACATAAGACAAGAATTGAACCTTCCATCTCACCATTCACCGGATCAAATAGTTTTGGGTATCTAACTCTCATGTCGTTTTATGATTCCCAAGTTGCTTCTTCAACTTTTTGATTCCACCATAATACTTTAACTGAGGCTATCTCTTTGCTCCTCAAATTTCTCACTTGATGATCTAAGATTGCTACAGGCTCTTCTTCATAAGACAAGGAATCGGTCACTTTGATTTCTTCAATAGGTAACACTATCGAATAATCTCCAATGCACTTCTTCAACATGGATATATGGAATATCGGGTGAATAGAACCCAAATTTGCAGGCAACTCTAACTCATATGCAACTCCACTTATCCTTTTTATAATCTGATATGGTCCTATATAGCGAGGACTCAGCTTACCTTTCTTCCCGAAGTGCATAACTCCCTTCATGGGAGAAACTTTAAGGAATACCCAATCTCCAACCTCAAAATCTAGCTCTCTTCTTCTAACATTGGCATAGGATTTCTGATAGCTCTGTGCCATCTTAAGTCTTCCTTTGATGATTTTCACATCCTCTATTGTCTGATGAAAAAGATCTGGCCCAAATAACTGCGTCTCACCAACTTCATACCACCCTATAGGAGACCTGCATCTTCTTCCATACAATGCTTCAAATGGTGCCATATGAATACTGGCATGGTAGCTATTATGGTAAGTGAACTCATTCAACGGCAAATGATCTACCCAACTACCTTTGAAATCTATTACACAAGCCCTCAACATATCCTCAAGGGTCTGAATGGTGCGTTCAGCTTGCCCATCAGTCTGAGGGTGGAATGCTGTACTTAAGTTCACTTGGGTACGTAAACCTTTCTGAAATGATCTCCAAAATTGAATAGAAAACTACATACCTCGGCCAGATATAATAGAGACACGTGCTCTATGCATATGGACTATTTCTTCAATGTACAACGTCGCATAATCATCTCCTGAATAATTAGTCTTCACAGGCAAAAAGTGAGCTGACTTTGTCAACCAATCTACAATCACCCAAATGGAGTTATACTGGTTTCGGTACTTCGGAAGTCCTATAATGAAATCCATATTTATCATCTCCCACTTCCATAAAGGAAGATCTATCTCTTGGGAAGTACCTCCTGGCCTCAAATCCTCTACCTTCACTTGTTGACAGTTTAAACACTTGGAAACAAAATCAGCTACATCGCGTTTCATGTTATTTCTCCAATACAAAGTTTTCATATCATGGTACATCTTAGTAGAGCCCAGGTGAAAAAACATACCTCAAAGTGTAAGCCTCATCAAGGATTCTTTTTTGTAGTCCATCAAAATTCGGAATGCACAACCTACCGTGATATCTTAGAATACCATCACCACTAATTTTGAACGATATTACCTTTTGTTGACCTACATCTTTCTTGACTTGCATCAAGATGGGATCTTCAACCTGCTTTTCTTTAACTTCAGCACAAAGGGATGACTTAGCTATCTCATGAACAATCACCCCTCCATCTTCGAAATCTAAGAGTCACACTCCCAGATTTACAAGGCAGTGAATATCCTTCACCATCTCTTTCTTCCCTTCTTTAACACGAGAAAGGTTTTCCATAGAGAACCTACTGAGAGCGTCAGCTACAACATTTGCCTTTCCCAGATAGTAATGCAGGATCATATCAAAAGCTCCATCCAACGCCTCTACCTGAGGTTTAATTCTTTCTACGAGAAAATATACTGCAAGCTTTTGTGGTCAGTATAAATATCAACATCACTCCATAGAGATAATGCCTCCAGATTCTAAGTGCAAACACCACGACTGCTAACTCCAAGTCATGAGTGGGGTAATTGCATTCATGCACCTTTAACTGCCTAGATGAATAAGCTATCACCTTACCACGTTGCATCAATACACAACCAAGTCCCACACGGGATGCATCACAGTAAACTACTAAACCATCTATACCCTTAGGAATAGTCAAAATAGGAGCAGTAGTCAGCTTGTCTTTCAAATTCTTACAACTATTTTCACACGAGTCAGACCACACAAACTTCACCTTTTTTCTGAGTCAATTTAGTGAGCAGAGTAGTTATGGAAGAAAAACTCTCTACGAACCTTCTATAATAACCTGCCAGGCCCAAGAAGCTCTGAATATCAGTTGAAGTCATGGGTCTGGGCCATTTTCTCACTGTCTCAATCTTTAGGGGATCCACTTTGATCCCGTCACTAGATACAATATGCCCCAAAAAGGCAATAGCATTCAACCAAAATTCACATTTGGAGAACTTAGCATATAACTGATGATCCTTAAGGGTCTGAAGGATAGTTCGGAGGAGATTGGCATGGTCCTCCTCACTTTTAGAATAGATCAGAATATCATCAATGAACACTATGATGAACAAGTCTAGAAACTTACGAAACACCCTATTTATAAGATCCATGAAATCTGCAGGGGCGTTAGTCAATCTGAAGGACATGACTAAAAACTCATAGTGACCATATTGGGTTTGGAAGGCTGTTTTGGGAATGTCTGACTCCCTAACCTTCAACTGATGATAACCCGAACGAAGGTATATTTTCAAAAAACACTTAGCACCCTGAAGCTGGTCAAAAAGATCATCAATCCTAGAAAGAGGATATTTGTTTTTAATAGTGACCTTATTTAACTGGCGGTAGTCTATGCACATATGAAGGGACCCATCCTACTTTCGCATGAAAAGTACGGGTGCATTCCTTGGGGAAACACTAGGACGAATAAAGCCTTTGTCTAGGAGGTCTATGAGTTGTTCTTTTAACTCTTTTAATTCTGTGGGAGCCATTCTATATTGCGGAATGGAAATAGGATGAGTGTCTGGCAATACATCAATACCAAAATCTATCTCCCTATCAAGTGGTATCCTTGGGAGATCTTTGGGAAAGACTTCTGGAAACTTATTCACTATAAGGACTGACTGAAGAGGAAGATTTTCAACTCTGGAATATTTTACTCGGATTAGATAGTACATATAACCTCTGGAGATGAGTCTTCAGGCTCTAAGATAAGAGATAGAGTGACCTCTAGGTGCCACATAATTCCCTACCTATTCAATTGATGTCTCATTTAGGAAAGAAAAATTAACCCTCCGAGTTCTGCAATCAAGTGTGGCATAAAATGAATGGAGCCAGTCCATCCCAAGGATAGCATCAAAATCTACCATATCAAGTTCTATAAGGTCTGCCACAGTATCCCGACTAAGAATAGACACAACACAATTTCTATACACCCTTCTAGCAACAACAAAATCGCCTACAAGAGTGGAAACAGTGAAGGGTTCTACCATAACTTCAAGTTTAAAGACAAAAACAACAGCCACATAAAGGGTCATATAAGATAAGGTAGACACATGATCAAGAAATACATAAACATCATGAGAAAAGATCTGTAACGTACCGGTGACAACATCTGGTAAAGCTTCCACCTCCTGGTGGTTAGCCAAGAAATATAACCGATTACGACCACTCCCGACAACTGAGGAGGCATCCTTAGGAGGAGGAGACATAGAGGTAGCCTGGGGCTTAGCCCTTCCCATATTTTCTTAAGTAGAAGTGTAATCTCTCTGAAGATGACCCATCTTGCCACAAGTATAACAGTTCCTCCCCTCGAAATAACACCTCCCCAGGTTATTCTCTCCATAAGACTCACACCGTGGATAAGTACGACGCTGCTGGGCGACTCTGCCAAGCGATTAAGTATCTGGGGCTCTGGATCCATGATGAGTCTAGAAACTCTAAGATCGTCAGTTTGCTGGTGGTCTGGGTGCTGGGGCGCTGGCAGCAGACTGTGCATTACCCTAATTCTTCTTCTTCTTCCATTTATTTCCCCACTTACTACTTTGAGGTTGACCATGACCCTGGTTAGCAGATCTGGCTCTTTTTGCCTGTCTTTCTATCTCCCTAGCTTTGGAAATTTTCTTATTTTTCTCTTCTACCTATTGCATACGAACCGTTAGCCTAGAAAAGTCCAACTCCTTGTTCAACATAGCTCCCTGGTACTCAATTACCAGATCATCTGAAAGGCCAGATGCAAACTTCCTCATTCGGACCCTCATACTATTCGTCATTCAGGAGCATAACGGGCCAGCTGATTGAACTTCAGAGTATTCTCCTGAACACTTATCTTACCCTGCTTAAGGTTCATGAACTCCTCAGCCTTTGCCTCCCGCAACTCTAAAGGAAAGAACCGGTCAAGGAAAGAATCTACAAACTCACTCCATACTGAAGGCTCAGCATTATCGCCCTTCACATCTTCCCAATCATTGTACCACTGATTCACCACCTCTTTCAGCTAATACACGGATAATTCCACCCCTTTTACTTCATCAATATGCATTACTTTGAAGATCTTTTCCATTTTATCTACAAATTCCTGTAGATACTTTTCTACTTTAGTACCGGTGAATTTGGGAGGATTTATTATCATGAATTGGCTCAACCGTGTAGCTCCAGAAGTAACAGATATAGACCCAGTATCTTCTGACCACTGAGTTTGTGCAGCCACCAACTATGTTAACATATGAATGGATTGTCTGAATTCTGCATTCAAAATATCCCTCTAATTAGTTGGAGGATGGTTAAAATTGGTCCGTGGAGTCTGGGGTAGGCTGGTCGGCACTGGAGGAACTCCCGGAGTAGGGACAGGGTCTAGAGTGGGAGCTCTATTATGTGTCCTCATCCCATGAGTGGGACGAACTTCATCATTCTAAGCACTCTGATTAGTATTTTGACGAGGAGGCATGGCTGTTATTTCTGTAAGACAAAAGATTAGTGATTAGGAATAGACTTGACTCGGAAGCACAAGCTAATTCACAAAGAAAGGAAACATTTCTTGAACACCTAGTAGCTTCCTACTTATAAGTATGGCGCGCTACATACCCATAAATAAGAATCTAACCGACGCAATTTTGCAGACATCCTGGAACCATGAACCATGATTTAATACCAAGTTTGTCATGACCCAAACCAGGTCCCTGGCCGTGACGAGCATTCCAAACCATGAAGGCCCAAAACACCCCTATCTATCCGGTAACCATGCACATAATTCATATGATAAAAAAAATGCGAAAGATACACAATATTATGGAAGCATGGTTATGAATCTAATGAAATCAATAATGGGAAATAATGTCCCACAACCTCTATCGACATCTGAAAACCATCTGTAAAATCTCTACTATATGACTGAAACAAATTACTGTTTAAAAATTAGGACAAGGCCCCCAGTAGACCCAAAAACTAATAAAGGATAAATAAAACTGCCAGACATTGGGCCTTCCGAAATATAAAAGGCTCACTAAGTGACTCTGCAAATCTATCTAAAGAATCTACTGTTTATCTGGACCCCTAGACTGTGCCTCCGAACCTGGGAGGGAAGGAGGTCAATATAAAAGCACTGGTTCACAGAGAAATCCAAAACATCAATATAATATTTTTACAGAATATAAGTAAGAGCCATTATAAAGCAGTTTCGTATCAAATCATTTGAAAAGCGCATGGGCATAATGTAATAATTTTCCAACAACAATGCAATGCAGAAGAGCTAGGTGGAATACCCTACATATCACATTTACACCAACTGTCAAACCTCGGTTGCCATCGAGATTAAAGTATAAGTGAGGGAAAGACACACAAGATCACACAACAGGGTGTGTCGACCCAATAAAGTATGGTAGTGCACAAGATCACAAAGCAGGGCTCCTAACCATAGTCCCAATTTGGGATGACATAAAGTCAGGTACGCAAGACACAAAGCAGGGTACCAAATTTCCATGTCGGTAAACATGATTTCCAATGATGAGCCCTTACATAATGCCTTCTTTGGGCATCCAACTATCTTATGTAAAATCAATGCATTCAACTTTATTTAATACAAACACATATCATGTTCTGTAGGGTATCGTCATACCCGACTTGTAAGTTATCAGTATCACATCATTCTTTTCATTCAACCATTATATTTAACATATTTCAATATAAACAACCCTCTCCTTGTAAGTCAAAATCATATTCAGTCAAAATCATATTCAATCATAATAATTTCAAATATTTTATGTCATGCTTTTCAAGATGATTTTCAAACAATTCACATCATGTGAAAATTTAACACAAAATCATATCAAGAGAGGGATTTTATATGATTCATGCTCTCAAGTTAACATCATTTTGGAGTACATGCACATACATATATCATATATCAAATCACCTCGGGAATAGGCCTAAAGACCAAATCAATATTGCAAAAACATTTAAACGTGATTTATATTCATAATTTCAAAACCCCCATTATTAAAACATGAATTTTTAAGCCCATGAGATTTTTAGGATAACCCCATATACCTCTATTTACGAAATTAGAGGGAGTTTCTTGAAGCCTACGTTGCAAGGATTCCAATTTTTCAATCGCTTTTGAAAACCCACGGTTAAATCTTGAATTATTTGGGATTCTTGTTTGAAACCCTAGAGAGCGTTCTTGATGAATTTTGGTGGAAGTGTATGTATTTAGGTGTATTTTGGATTAAATCTTGTGTTTGGATGAATTTGGGGCTATGGGAAATGTCTAATTTGGCCTTAGAATTTAAAATCCAAGACTGGAACACCGTCTAAAGCTTCACCGTAATGTGCTAGAAATCGCGGTGAGCTACTGAAATTGACAATTGTCATTTTAAGGCTCCCCGCGATGCGGTGGTAGTCAAATGGGAACGTTGACACTAAAAATTCTCTAACTTCTTCACCGAGTGTCTGTTTTAGGCAAATTTGGTATTGATGGAAAACTAATTCGAAGATATTTCATTTGATATATAGAATACCACCGAGTTCATAATATATAATGAGTTATTATCAATTGAAATTGACCTAAGTTTCAACGTTCACTAAAACTTGAACGATAGGAAAGTTCTCAACCCTTCTTTGAGTTAAGGGACTTCTATGATCTCAATTCATGCTCAACTAGATTCACACACTACATAATTGATTACACACTAAATTTGCATAGGATTCATGAATTTTGCAACCTCTATGTGAAAGAATAACGGTTTACATTCTAGCTCAAAATAAGGGGTGTTACAGTAACACTTTTCGACATTAAAGAAAACTTAGAGAACTACTCTTCTAAAAAATAAAAAATCTTGCTAATGTGTTGATTGACTTCATGTGTCAAATGACCAATGAATAAAATACTCTAGAAGAAAAGGTAGAATGTCAAGATCTTGAGTTGATAGCTCTAACCTTCCAGATATCTAAAACTGAGGAACTTGTTGCAAAGATGAAATTTGAAAATTGAAGCTTAGTGAATCAACTGAAGAAAGAAAATAGTGCCTATGATAAATAGAAAAGTAATGCTGTAGAGGGAAAGATAGAAGATCAGGAGCTGGAATTGATAGATTTAACTCTATAGATATCTAAAAATGTGCAACAGGATGCTAAGCTTAAATTTGAAAATCTAAGTTTGATGAGTCAACTGGAGAAAGTAGATGCTTCAGAGAGTAGAGAAAACAAAGAAGCATTAAAGTTTCAGGTTGAGCTTGAAGAAAAATTGAAGAAGTCCTAAAAGCATCTTATGTCTGCACTCCAGAAAAAAGAAGAGTTGGTGGAGGACCTGGTCTGTATAAAGGAGAACTAAAAAAATCCCTACAATGGACTATATCCTCTCAAATGCTTTTTAACTTAACTAGTCAAGGTTCTAACCATGGGAAAGGTCTTGTTTATCAATAAGGAACCCAACTTCGTGGGCCTCAAGTAAAGGTTGATCATAGTGCTAAGACCAAGGTTCATAAGCCTTTATGTACTCATCGTGGACAAGATGGACACATAAGGGGAAATTGTCAGAGTTGGATTAGAGTTAGATTGAATGGTTCTAAATATATTAAGCAAAAGAGTGCATTCTCTATGGGACTCAAGCCTCAAATAATTGTGAAAAGGATCTCTCTACCTAGATTGGCACAAAAGGATTTAATCACACCACTATCCTTCTACTGGGAACTCAAACTTAAGTAGGTTCCCAAATTCAACTTGTTATCATGGTTCTAGAAAGGAGATTGCAATCAGAAATGATATAGTAATAAGTGCTCTAACATTAATTCTAGTAGGTCTGACTGTTCTCTATCTAAGGACACTTTAAGAGGAAGTGTCACATTTCAAAATGATTGATTTCAAAGGAGTTGGTACTTGACAAAACAGAGCTTAAATTCTCAAGGTAAGAACTGCATGAAGTCCTTGATTAGTCAAAAAATGTATTAATCCCTAGTGGCAGTAAAGTCACTAAAATTAAAGAATTCATTCTTGATGATAATGGTGAATAATTGAAAGGTGTAGATGATAATAATGCTAATTAAGATTACCAATCGCTGATCCCAGCTCAGGAAAAAGATAAATAAGAAATTGTCATGTCAGAATTCTTCAGGAGATGATCCCAAAAAAATTCATCTCAAAAGAAGGAGCTTGAGGCAATATGAATGAAGCAAAGACTTGTACCTAGTTCTTAGAACAAATGGCTGATCTTATAATAGTTCCATAGAAAAAGTATGCCGAGGATAAAAAGTTGAAGCAAACAATGATTTAATGGACTGACCTAACTTGTAAATCAGTGTATCTCATAAGAATTTAGCGATGTTTAGGAGACAGGTATCCTTGGTAAATTAGGTGCATATTGGTCTAAGTCAGTTCTATACCCTTGCAAGTATACACCCATGAGAGTAGCTTTGGAGGTGGACAGATGTGAAAAGCACAAACTTGGAGATTCACTCAAAATAAAGAGGGACCTAGTCCCATCTCTCAAGTTAGTATCATGTATGTGCAAATTTTTTCTATTCTGTCAAGAAAAAGACGTGTCCTCTTTGTCCCTGTGTCAGAAAAAGTTGTCCTATTCTAAAAAGAAAGGTGAGTCACCCAAAATCTAATGTTGATCAAATCTTGTTGCCCAAAAAACCCTTCCTATTGCTTATTATTCCCTTAAATCTAGCTGCAACCACTCTTTCTCTCATTAAAAAGGAAAATCCAAATTCTAAATAACCCTTATAAGAAAAAGACCTTCCTAATGGTTGTAACTCTCCTATTTTCATGCCCTTCAAAGGATTTTAAGCTTAGCATGGTTAAAAGTTCCTTCCCAAGACTTTTTGAAAAACATTCTTCCTCTCCCAATCTTTAAAAGATTAACTCCTTCATTACTCATCTTGTTAATAAAGAATTATCCTTGAATCTTTAAAACTATTCTGAAAGTTTTGTTGTGGATGAAATATGGATTACTGAAAGCTCATCTTGTTATCAAAAGCCCGAGAAAGAATGTAGTTGATCACAAGAAAAACAATATCAGTAGAACACCAAGAATTTTTGGAAGATGGTCTGGAAGTTTTACTGAGAAGTGGCTGACTCTTGAAGGACCTGGTCCTAAGAAGAGAAAAATGGTTGAAAGATAATTTGTGACCACTTATACTAGAAGAAAGTATGGGTATAAAAATAAGGTTGTTCCAAGGAAGTTAGAAATAGGTTCTTGAAGAATCGAAATGTGTTAAATGAAAGGATTTTTTATTCAAATGTGCTAATAGAACTTGGTATGGTGGAGATGGTTAATCACCAATGTTGGATGCATCTCATTGAAGGTCCTATTCCCACTATTTTTGATGAGATAATTAGGGAATTCTATTTCACTGTGGAATTCTTAGAAGATGGGATAAATCTAACTGCACAGGTTCTGGGAAAAAAATTAAAGTTGAATGAGGAAACACTAGGAAGGATTTTACAAGTTCCTATATATGGGGTGAGAACTATCTTAAAGTAGATGCCTTTAATAGAATTCTTAGCAAATGCATCCAAGGTTAAGGGAAATCTATGGCTGTAGTGAATAGGAACTCATTCAAGAGTGAGTTTCAATTGATTTTTGACTTTCTGAACAAGGTAATTCAGCCTAGGTCACAAAAGAGAAACATTTCCTCATCACTACTTATATGTGATGGAATTCCTTAGTTGATTTGAGTTTATTAATCTACCTGCATTGATGATTGAACACATTCACAAAGTGGTTATTCAAAAAAATAGAAAGCATGGCATGCCTTATGGATATTGGGTGAACAAAGTACTTGATCACTATGGTATTGTTATGGTTCTAAAACCCAAAGATCTTTGATTCAAATGTTTGGCATGAAAACATTGGTCTAGCAAGCTTTAGGATACAATTCAGCATCTCTCCAAAGGAAGCTCACATGACACTGAAATACTTAAAACTGACAATATTGAATTGAGGAAGAAGATGCCAATCTTAACTGATGAGATCCTTATCTTAAATGCAGAGATAAGGAATCTCAACAACAACAACCTATTCCTACTTCTTCAAACTTTTCCTAGTCCCTCACTTGTTAATCATTCCTAATTTTTGTGGCTTTTCCCTTAAGAACATTTAATTTATGCACTGCAATGATACTTATCCTCTACTTATGAATGAATATTTTCTTAGTGTGTCACATTTGTTACCTTTAACTTGCAAAGTTATATTTAATATTGATTTTGCCCCAGTGTCCATAAGTTAACTAATTTGTTCTTAATTTACTCTTGGTTTATTGTATTTACTTTTTAATAATGCCAAAAGGGGGAATACTAAGTACATATGGTAGGGGACCAGGTACCAGACATTCTAGGTGAATGTGAATGACATGTTGATTAGGGGGGAGCATATGATGAGCTGAATATTGATAAAAGAGAAAAAATGCTAAGTGACCAGGTACCAGGCATTCTAGGTGAATATGAATGGCATGTTGATTAGGGGGGAGCATATGATGAGCTGAATGTTAATAAAAGAAGAAAAATGCTAAGTGAATGATAATGCACAGGGACAAGGGGAGGTAAACAAGATTTTTTGTTGCAAATGACAGCTAGGGACCAGGTCCTTGTGTTGCATGATGATAGGGGGAAGAATTTTAATAGGGGGAACATTTATGTTTAGAGTGGTAATCACACTGATTAAATATGATGGATATATATTGACGCTTAAAGATGTATAATTAGTTTTTTATCATCAAAATGGGAAGGGGGATTGCTATATATAGTTTTTATAATGAGAAACTAACAACAAGAGACCAGGTCCTGGGATATTCATGGTATAGTACAGCTGGCATATGTGACTGCACAATTTTGTCCTTTTGTATAACAAACTTACAGGTGCTGCTTGTACTGATTAGGGCAACTGGTCCAATAATATTTCAGCCCTAATCATCACTCATCTATAAAAGTAAAAATATGCTTCTTCATTAAATAGTTTTTGCACAATTCTAAAGAGTAAAGAGAGGCAACAAAAACTCCATTTCAAGATTACTAAAGCATTTCTCATGTTCTTATTTTTTTAGTATGCTTAAAGAGACTGAGATTTCTTGAGTGTTGATTTGTAATTGAACTACTCCTGCAATAAGAGTAATGCTTTCATTTGTTGAAACAGTGCTTAGGTAGAGTTTCCTAAGTTTGTTGCTGATTAGAGTTAATCAGTGTAGAGGGTCCTTGACAGAGTTACCAAGATGAGCTTGTAGTAGAGTTATTACAAGCGAACGGATCCTAGAGTTAGGCTGAAATTGAGTTTGTAAACAAGGGGTTGATTCTAATGGATTTATGTATTGCTTTTGAGGGTAAGCTGTGGTTTTTCCCTTGCTTGAGAAAGGGGATTTCCACGTTAAAATCTTGTGTGGTTATTTTTCCTACATTGTCTTTTAATTTTTAGTTACTTTACTATATTTTGCCTAGGATTGACTTTGAGGGACCTGGTCCTTTACTGAGTGGTGCAACCCCCAAGGGTTCCAACACATGGAACACATTATTCTATTTATTCAAGTACAACCAAGAAGTATTGTGACTTGAGTTATCTATATTGGTGGTTGGAGATAAAGAGGGACATAGTGGAATGTGTGTCCAAGTTTCAAAATTGTTAGTAAGTAAAGTATGAGCACCAAAGTCTTGCTGTGTTGCTTTGAAGGATACCTTTACCCATGTAGAAGTGGGAGGGGAGCATATTTTTATGGACTTAGTGGTGTGTCTCCTTAAGACTTTGGTAAGGTATGACTCTATTTGGGTAATAATAGACCAGTTGACGAAATTGGATTACTTTTTACCAATTTAGATAGACTACAACTCTCAGTAGTTAGATAAATTTATGTGAAGGAGATTGTGAGACTTCATGGGGTGTCCTTTACTATCATTTTTTATAGAGATGCAAAGTACACTTTAAAATTTTAGGGCAAGTTGCTTAAGAAGTTGGGCACCACGGTCATGTTTAGCACAGTTTTTCACCCTCAAACTAATGGGAGTTGGAGAGGAAAATTCATTTGCTAAAGGATATGTTGAGGGTCTGTGTGGATGATTTTAATAGTCACTAGGACTACTTTCTTCCATTTTGTGAGTTTTCATAATAGTTATTACTCCAGTAAAGACACTTAATGGAAGAAAGTATAGCTCACCTATTGGGTGGTTTGAGTCGAGCGATATTAAGCCTTTGGCCACAGATTTGGTAAAGAAGGCTCAAGATAATATAAGATTTATTTGAACCAAGTTGATGGCTACTCAAAGTAGTAAAAATAGTATGCGGGCTGTAAGGTGAGGGATATGTACTTCAAGGTTGATAAGAAAGTTTTTCTTAAGGTGTCTCCCATGAAGGGATTCATGAGGTTAAAATTGGCAAGCTCAGCCCTCGGTATATAAGTCCCTTCGTAGTTCTTGAGCAAGTAGGTCTAGTTGCATATCGATTAGCTCTACCATTAGTGTTGTTGGGAGTCCATCTAGTATATCATGTTTTAATGCTTAAAAAGGTACCATAGGGATTGAGACTACATCATTAAATAGGTTCTAGTGCTCTTAGATTAGGATTTGGCTTATGAAGAGAAACCAGTAGCAATTTCAGATCGAGATGTTTAGAAATTTAGGATGAAGGAAATTCATTCGGTGAAGGTGCAATGGAAAAATAGTCCGATTGAGCAAACCACATTAGAGACCAAAAAGGACATTGATGTGAGGCCAAAATTATATTTAGTCATTATTTACTCATATTAGTATTTTTATTTATCCTTTTAAGAATTGATTTTATGAATTATGCTTAATATTATATTTTTATTTGTAGAATTAAATTGGTGTGAAGATGAAGAAATTTGAAGAAAAAAACAAAATTAAAATTGAGAAGTTATATATAAAAATCAAGCAGACATCTCAATTGATTAAATTTATTAGAATATTAGAAAATGAGAATTGCTGAAATTAGATTGCTGAATTTGGATTTCAAGATGATACTGCCATGTGGCAGTATCATCTTGAAATCATGTGGCAGTAATTTGTGGAAATGTGAACTGCAGTGGTACAAATTTATGGTGGAGGACACAGTTCAGTCCGGTTTGGACTTAGTTTTTATCTTCTTGTCCATTTTGGATTCAGTTATTTTGAATTTTCTCTTATATCTATAAATATTCTACGAAAATAGTTTTTGTGTAACTTTTGACAACTTTTGAAGAAGTAACTTGTAAACATTTTATTAGATAAAGCTTCGAGCCGTCATGGAGGCCAGAGAAAGTTGGTTTATTCTTTTTTATTTATCCTTATCTAATTCTGTTTGATAATTCAATATTCTAGATTTACTCTACTCAATTTGTAATTTCATAATTATGATTTTCTCTATGATTTCTAATTATGATTTTCAAACCATGGGAAGCTAAATCCCCCAGCTAGAATTGTTGGAACCATGATGGATTAACAAAGAAGAGCAAATCTAAGTCTTGCTTGATTGATGTTCTTGCATGTATTGTGATTTTCTTTAATTTTATTGCTTTCTTAACGATTGTAGACTTTAAGAACTTGCATGTATTCTATACTTACTTCAAAAGAGAGGTAGAGATTAGAAAAATAAATGATAATAGTAGTTTGAGTCTACTAACCCTCATCTAATTAACTTAAGGTAATAGTTAATCTGAGATCCAAGATAAGGGTTAGTAATATGACACTCTGTGACTTAAAAGGTGATGAGTGAAATTCACCAAATGTGTTAAAAATACGGTTGGTGATATATAACTTATTAGATTCTACATGCAAGACATTGAGAGAGTTTGACGAAGCACGATAAGTCTGTGGTGTTAGAAAGTCAGGGGGAATACAGTTCTAGTTAATCATTCTCATCGATTTTCACAACATAAACTGAGATTTGTTTATGTGTTACTTCAATTTATGAACTGTCGACTTGTTCTTTTTAATTTCCCTTTCAAAAATAATTAATTGATAATCTAAATAACCATATTGACCTAGGTCCTAATCATATTCCTCGTGGGATCGACCCCAACCTAGTTGGGTTCTATATTTTTCGACTACCGCTTTATACTTTATTGCGAGGTTTAATTTGAGTGATGTCAAATTTTGGTGCTGTTGCCAGGAAATATGGTCTAGAGTTAGATCAACTGTGTTTATATGACTATTAATTTTATTTGTCTGAAAAATATTTTCTATTATTATTTTTTTAAGTTTTAATTTTTATTCTTTCTTATTTTTTATATTTTGCTTCTCTTCTTGATATGACATCTTTACTAGAGAAAGTGTGGAGTGATGAGGACTCTTTTTTTGTTGATCCCTATCCTTTCGATATATTGCATTATTGCAAGAGTGTGATAGATATATTGTGGGAGCACAATGAAAGCATGATAGAAACATTGAGACTCCTTGCAAAAGAAACACATGAGTTCAGTCAAAAGGTTTATAGGTTTGGCTTGGCTATTCACAATTTAAAAGAAAATTTGAATGCTGAGGTTGATGCGTGTAATGCCCGATCATTTAGTTATAAGTTGTGTGAGACTAAAAAAATTCTTATAAGTCAAATTGAGGAGCCAAAATTAGAGGCTCAAATACATAATTATACTTTTAATGATGTTGTAACTTTGAGAAGAGTACACTGAGTTATGTGAGGATGTAAATAATAATTTTTACATCGTTCTAATTATTTTCCACATTATGTTTGAATAGTAAGATATTAATCGAGCCATCTGAGCTTATAGAAGAGTGTAAAAAGGAGGAAAAATATGTCTATATTCTTAAATTTGTTGTGCTAAAATAAAAAAATTGCATTCCTCACTTTGGGGCCAATAATTGCAACATGCCACATCTATTTCTTGGTTCCTTTATTTTTATACCACCGTCCCTTGAGCATAATAGAAAATTAGAAAAAAGTAAGGCATACAGTTCATAAGTTCAAAGTGGAAGAAAAAATGGAAGGCAACCCAACTAGTAGTTTAACTTCTTATATTTTATTTATTTATATATATCACTTTTTTGTTTTGTTTTAATTTATTTTGCAGATTATAAGGAAGTCTAAGTACTCGAATTTAAAGCTAAGAAGCATGTTTGGATGTAAGTGTGGGGTGCGTGCGACCCTTGATGAAAAATGAAGAAACATGTTACTAGCTAGGATCTAGAAGGTCTCAGATTGTATCTTTAATCCTGATTTTATTGTGTTAATTGATTTGGGGACAACACATGATTTTAAGTGCTAGGTTGGATATTGTCCAGTTTTTTAAGGGTAAAATGTGCTATAGGTTTTATTTATTCATTTTTTTAGTTGAAAAAAAAGAAATGTTTTTTGAAAAAACTCTAAAAATATATAAAAAAAGACTTACTTTTATTCTTTAGATTAAAATAGTTTTTATTTTTAATTTTTTTTATATCTTTAGTATAGCATATTTTGTCCAACCCTTGATTTTTTTTGGTTCTTATAGCAGGGGGAGGGGGGCCTTTGAACCCTATTATTTTTTTTAGAAATAATTTTTTTCTTCTTTTATTTTGTTTATTTGTTGGAATATTTTCTTTTAGAGAAGAATTTTTTTTTTGGTTGATACTAGCAATTTTGACCTAATTTTGAGTAGTACTTTTCTGTGAATGCTTGAGTATAAAATAAATTAATAGACTTTTTTGACACCTAGGATCATGGTTTTGACTCTGTATATAACTTATTCTTATTTTTGTAGTTTGTTATGAACCTATTTTCCTTAGAAGTGAAATTGACCCATCCTGATTGATACTTCTGGCATGTGTTGTGAGGGATTTTTTGCATATATTTGATGTTTTGCATAGTAGTCTAGAACTTGTCCTGCATGTTATTGAAGCAAAATAAAAAGTGTTGTTCTGCTTAGAATATGATAACATGCTTTCTTTGATATGTCGTGTAAATTTTAGCCTTTTCAGATATTATATCACTAGTTAGCCTCTTTGAGCATGTAGCCCTTTTTATAGACGTATTTTACCTTGGTCTATTTTTTGTGAATTTCTATTTTTTGTACCCAACTTTCTTGAGAACTATAGCATAGAATGTGTTGAAAGTTGGTAAATTTGAAGAAAGTGAATGTTGAGTGTAAAAGGTTACCAATGATAGCTACAAAGTGATGAAAAGGGTCTCTATGAAAGTATGTGACATGAAAAGAAAAAGAAAAAATACTTGAAAAAAAATTGATTGAAGCATTCTTGATTGGATGAGAAATACTAGTGAAAGTAATTCATGAAGAGAGGGATAAAAAAGTAAAGTGATGAAAATTATGGATGATGAAGTTTAAAAAGCATAAAGTCCTTAGGAAAGTGTAAGTCACTATTATATTCTTTTCCTATCCATCTCCTAGTCAATATTACAATGCCTTAAAGTCCTATTTGATTCTATTTAAGAAGATTTAATTTGGGGAGATGTACATAATGGGAAAGCTTATGGTTCTTTGCATATGTGAAATTTTGTTTTGTGAGTGTGAGAGTTGTTCTTTGATGCCAAGTCTTTAAATTATATTCAATTTCTTAAATTGAGTGTGTGGACTATTTTTTCTTATGAAGACACTTGTTTCATGATAAATAGGTGATATTATTAACTTTCTTTGACAAAAATAGATAAACAAACTTAAATTTGATAAGTTAGAGTCTATCTTTGAGGTTAGGAGGTTAGAGGTTTGTTGCCAGTGTATACTTGTTGCATAATAATCATAAAGTGTACTTGATGTTGTGAATTGCTATATGGACTAATTGTTTGTTTCAACTAAAGTGGTAGTGCTCCTAGATTTGATTAATTGAAATGAGCTTTAATGTTTGCTAGAGGATGAAGAAAAGTCTAAGTGTGGGGTATTGACGTGAGACCAAAATTATATATTTAGTTATTATTTACCTCATATTTGATATTTTTATTTTATCTTTTTAAGCTTAAAGGTAAGTTCTACAGAGTGGTAGTTCGGACGGCTAAGAACTCCTATATCCAAAAGGTGAAGGTGGCAGAGATGCGAATATTGCGATGGATGTGTGGACATACCAGGAAAGATAGGGTGAGGAATGAGATTATTTGAGAGAAGGTGGGAGTTGCCTCGGTGGAGGATAAGTTGCGAGAAATGAGGCTATGTTGGTTTGGGTATGTGATGAGGAAGGGCCCTGATGCTCCAGTATGGAGGAGGGAAACTCTGGCTATGGATGGGTTTAGGTGAGCTAGAGGTAGACCGAAGAAATATTGGAGGGAGGTGATTAGGCATGATATGGAGCAATTATACCTTACAGAGAACATGACCCTTGATAGAAAAGTGTAGAGGACGCGAATTAGGGTAGAGGGTTACTGGGTGGGAGCGCGGCGGTAGTAATAGGGAAGTGCTCCTTTGGGTATGGAGTTTTTGGTTCATAGTGTTATGGCTGTAGTTTTTGGGGCTAGTGGTGTTGGCTTTTTTGCATCTCGTACTAGTTTATTATGCACTTATCTTTTGTGTTTGTTATAGTGTTAGTTTGTTTTATGTATCACACTAGTTTATATGTGCTTACTTTTTGTATTGGTTATACTGTTATTGGTCCTAAGCCGGGGGTCTATCGGAAACAACCTTTCTACTTCTCTTGAGGTAGTGGTATGGTCTGCGTACACTCTACCCTCACCAAACCCCACTAGGTGGGAATACACTGGGTATGTTGTTGTTGTTGTAAACATTGATTTCATGAATTATGCTTAATATTATATTTTTATTTTTAGGATTAAATTGGTGTGACAATGAAGAGATTTGAGCAAAAATAAAATTAAAATCAAGAAGTTATATAAGAAAATCAAGCAAACAACTCAATAGATTAAATTTATTAAAATATTAAAAAAATGAGAATTGTTGAAATTGGATTGTTGAATTTGGATTTCAAGTTGATGCTGCCACCTGGCACTAATTTGTGGAAAAGTGAACTACTGCGGTACAAATTTGTGGCGACTGATGCACTCCAGTGCAATTTGAACTGCATTTTTATTTTGTTATCTATTTTGGACTCAGTTATTTTATTTTGGAATTTTTCTTACACCTATAAACATTTCACAAAAATAGTTTTTGTATAACTTTTGACAACTTTTGGGGAAATAACTTGTAAAAATTTTATTAGAAAAAGCCTGGAGATGCCGTGGAAGTCAGGAAAAATTGGTTTGTTCTTTTCTTCTCCATCTTTATTTAATTTTCTTTGAGAATTCAAGATTTCAGATGTCCTCTACTCAATTTGTAAGTTCATAATTACGATTTTGTCTATGATTTTTAATTGTAATTTTCAAACCATGAGTAACTAAATCCCACAACTAGGATTGTGGGAACCATCATGGATTAACAAAGCAGAGCAAGTGCTAAGTCTTGCTTGATTGATAATCTTGCATGTATTATGGTTTTCTTTAAGTTGATTACTTTCTCAATGATTGCAAATGTTAATAACCTACCTGTATGCTATACTTAATTCAAAAGACAGGTAGAGATTAGGAAAACAAAATCACAATAGTAATTTGAGGCTACGAACCCTCATCTAATTATGACACTCAAAAGATAATAGTTATTCTTGGATCCAGGATAAGGGTTAGAAATGTGACACTATGATACTCAAAAGGTAATGAGTGTTTCGCCAAAAGCATTCAAAAAACGATTGGTGATACATAAGATTCTACATGCATGGCATTGAGAGAGTTTGACGAAGTACGACAAGTCTGCGGAGTTAAGAAGTCATGGAGAACACAGTCTTAGTTAAATATCTCATTGATTTTCTCGACATAAACTGATATTTATTTACTTTTTACTTTAATTTACAAATTGTCGACTTGTTCTTTTTATTCCCCCATTTTGAAACTAATTAATTAATAGTCTAAATAAATATATTGACCTAGATCCTAATCATATTTCTCTTGGGATCGACCCCAACCTAGTTGGGTTCTATATTTCCCAACGACCACTTTATACTTCATTGAGAGGTGTAATTTGAGTGACATTAAATTTTGGCATCGTTTTTGGGGAATACGCTTCAGAGTTAGATCAGTTGGGTTTATTTGACTATTAATTTTATTTGTCTTGTAAATACTTTTTATTATTATTGTTTTTAGTTTCAGTTGTTATTCTTTTTTAATTTTTATGTTTTTCTACTCTTCTTGATATGACATCTTTATGAGAGAAATGTAGAGTGATTGTCCCCGCATTTACATGCATTATTCTACTGAGTGAGTTGGACTTCTTTGTTGTGAGGGTCATGAGGTGTGTTCCTAGCTGCTTATCTTTTCAGGTAGTGTAATTTGTATATATGCTTGATTATGTGTTGTTAACATAATGCCATAGCTTGATTCTCTTGTGTTAAATAGTTGGGTTGCATAGATTCATATATTTGGTTTTAAAAAGTTAAAATAGGAGGGGTGATATTTCTAAGCTGAATTTGAGATTGATTGCCATAGGTATCTTAGGTTTCTCTTAGTTAAGCATTGTGTTATGTTATGTTATGTTTTTGTTGCTTGAGGACATGCAAAGATTCTAGGTGTTGATGTTCCATTGTTTCATGACACTTTTGATGCTTAAAACCAAAAAATATGCAAGCAATTATGTTTGTTTTGGTAGATATGATGTGTTTTTGTATCTATTTGGTAGGTAACTAGGTTTTGGAGCTTAACATGAAGAAAAATAGTCAAGATTTACAAAAAAGCCTACTTGCGAGGCTATCTACGTGGCGTACTTATGTGGAGTGGGTAGCTGTCATATGTTTCAGAGTTGCAAACTTCAGAGAATCTGAAGTTGAAATTGTTGACTCTTAGCTACGAGGGGTCACCTATGGCCCGTAGGTACCACCTACAATGCCATAGATAATAGTATAAGTGTGAGATGATCAAATATTAGAGAATCTACAGAAGTGATGGTTTCCTGTCACCTACAATGGCCACCTACGTTGCATAGGTACCACTTACGGCTGTAAGTGGCGTCATAAGTAGCCACCAATTTTTTTTCTCTGTATGTTTTGGTTTAGATTTCCAGGGTTTTTATGTACTTTATAAATACACTTTTGATGTTTTTAGTCAGTTTATGCACTCATACTATTCAAAAACATATATTTGATTCTACGATTGACTTTTGATCTTGACATCTCTTTGTTCTTGGTTTTTCGTTGATTAATTGATTTGAGACTTTAGGTTTTCTTTGTCAATTATTTGTGAGATTATTCATTTGTTTTCTTTATTGAATTCAATGAATTGTTTCACAACTATAAGCGGCTAATTCCCTTAGTTAAGGTTTTGGGAATCCTGGTAGAGTAATGAGGTAAGAGAAGTATGAGGTACTTCTAGATCATTGTTTATACTTGCATTGTGATCTTTTTCAATTTAATTGCTTTTTTAATTGGTGGCCAATGCTAAGAATTTATTTGTATTTAATATCGTCTTTACAAGAGAGATTGAGATTGGGAATGAAAGATCACAACAGTGATTCGAGACTATCAACCCTAGTCTAATAACTTGATACCCACAAAGTGATGGTTATATTTGGATCAAAGATGAGGTTTAGTAAGGCAACACCCTGAGACTCACAAGGTGAAGGGTAAGATTTACCAACGCATTCACAAGATGATTGGTAATACCTAGCTTGTCAGATTCTACATATGTGATGGTGAGATAGTTGGATTGAGCATGAGAAACCTACTGAGTTGTAACCAGGGGGAACACAGTCTTAGTGTTCATATCATATTATTTACAACCAAAAGAATTCACAACTTGTTACTTTTTACTATTTACTACAAATTCCCCTTATTTACTTTCCTGTACTTTCGGCAACTTCAGCAAGTTTGAGAGATAGATTTGACCTATTTCCTATGGGATCTACCGCAACCTAGTTGGGTTACTATAATTTGACAGCTACTGGATTGTATCTTCTTGGAGGGTATAGTTTAGGCGATATCAGACATGGGGGAGAAGTACCCTCAATTGTTTGAGGATATAGGTACTCTTTTTCTTTCTTTTTAGCCTATATTTCTCGATTGTTCATTTGGGGATAACTGAAAGGAAAATTGATATCTATTTTAGCAACCATCCCCGATGTTATGTATGATTCCTACATTTAAAATTTCATGTTCAAATTCTTTTCAATTTAGAAGTTACAAATTTTAGGCTAGGCTAGTATCGATCAATTTCGCAGCGAGATGTAGCTTAAAGAAATTTGGAAATAATTTAGATTGGGTAGTGGTATTTGTCTTGATTTCTAGTAAGCTAATATAATAAGTAACTCTTTAAAATTTATGAAATCGAATTTGGATAAGTGAACTCCCAAAATTGATCTTAGTGTAAAGGGCATTAGTAAAAATATCTCAGGTTTAAGGTGTGTTACAAAAATTGAGATTTTTGGGTGAAGATGAAAATTCTTTCTCATCGATGCCACTATTGCAGTCGACACACCACTATAGGAGTAAGTTCCATAGCAGAGGAATTCTTTCTTGGAGGAATTATTGCTATTGTGGCAGTGAAAGATGGTCAACGACCCTTATAGTGATTAATACTGCTATAGAGGTGAAAATTGTATATTTATTAAATACTTTCTTAAAATAATTTATTTTCTTAAAACTCATTTTGATGCAAAGGAAGGATGATTTAGGGTGAAACACACCATAATTTGCTTTGTTTGTCTTTGCTAAGGTGAAGAATTCATCCTTATTGACTCGTATTTAATTATTAAATGTAGAATTGTTAATTCACAAAGTTTAGGAAGGGTTTTAGGGTGGATTTGGTAATTTCTGGTACAAGGGGAAATATTAACGAATAATTTAATCATTTTTGATTATTAACTTTTGTTTTACCCTTGTATTTTGTTAATTCTCAAATTTATCCATGGAATTATTAGTTTTAGGTTAATTATGGTCGAAAGCCCTAGAATGAGAAGGGAATGATCATGAATTTGACCTTAAGAGTTGGGTGTGAGTTATAAATCCTCACATTTTAGGTCATTTCTTTATTTATGTATGTATGTGCATGTTCTAGACCACGAGCAAGTAGAAATTACATGAAAGAGTAAAGCTTCAACATAGTGGATTAGTGCAAGCTTAGTTTGAGGTAGGTGTTGGTATTGTATTTTAACTATATTTGTGTTATATGTGTATGTTAACTACTTTGAAGTATGTCTTGTTAGTGCATGTTGTTTGGTGTGGTCTTTGTAGATAATTTGCAGTTGTTATATAATTTTGACTTACCTTACTTGCTAAATGTGGAATGTTTGGTATTTAAAATGTTCTCACGAGCATTTGGTGGAGCAAGGTTGGCAGGCACTTGTGTTTGGGTTTTTAGTACATGAACGGTAATTGTCCCCTATAGGTCATGTCTAGAGAGTGGTTATATATCCCATATCGTATATGTATGAGGGTCAGGTGATTTTGATAATTCCATGAGTGAAATTTTGGAAATATATTTTTATATTTAATAAATTATCCTTACTTTATTTTGGCTTGACTGAACTTGACTTGGTGATAATATGTTGACTTGCTCGTTTAGTTCCTAATTGTTCATTGTTGCTTGTTATGATAAGTGTATGTTTGTTAAGCATGGATTAACTTGTTGTAGTATAACTTAATTATATGTTTATTTTCTCATCTTGGGTTGTCCAAATGGCCCTACTAGTACACTAGTATTCTTATGTGCAGATACTACACCTACATTTACTTTTATGAGTGCAACACACATTCCAACGACTCCTATGAGACCTCACTTTTGATTCTAGTGGTTGACTCAAGATTCCAAGGTGAGCAGCATATTCGGAATACCATGTAATCTCTCCTTGTTGACATAGTTCTCTAGTTCTAAACTTATATTTTATTTTAGTTTTGGAGTACATCCCCTTCTTGACATCTTAGATGTTTTGCTATAGATGACTTTTAGGTCCTAGGAATGATTTTTGCATAAGTAATTTAACACCTTCAGTTATACTTCTGATTTGATTTTAGATTGGGTGATATATTGATGGATTAATTTTAATTAATTTTTAAGTGTAGATTATGGGATTGTTGTTCGGGATTGTTGGTACTCCCACTGGATGTGTAGCGTGGGTTCCACTCATGAAGAGTTTTCATCATGACACAAGCTTAGCAAAGAATTAGTTCGGCTATATATAAAATTGATTTAGGATTACCAGTAGACAAAATAACTGACCATCTTACCAAAATTGAATTTTTTTTGTATTATTCTGACCATCATCTTATGCTAAGTTCCTCATCAATTTGCATCCTCTTCTTCAACTCCATCACTGTCCTCTAGTTCATCATCGATGACTTCTAGTCACTTTGATTCACAAGAAGAACTATTCCACGATGACTACCAAAAATGATATTTAATTTAATATCTACCTATAATAGTACCATAAAAAATAGGCTTCTTTTCTAGCAAGGCATCAACATTGAAGAATATGAAGCAAACTGATGAAAGTACAAACAAAACTAAAACATAACAATTTGATCAATGAACTTATGTGTTAGAAACCATTTGGATGTTTTTGGGTGAAAAAACCCCTTGCTTTGTGTCTCTCTAATTTGGGAAAAAAAGAAAATGGGTTTTTCTAAAGAGAGAAATTGGGTCGTCTTTATTAGATTTAAGAAATAAAAAATTAAAGGGGATTTTTGATGGGCTACAAAATAAGTGAGAGATGGTGTGGAGGAATTAATCAACTATTCCAACACATAAGAATTTTCAACGAATACTGTATTGGAATGGTTTGTATTGTAATGTCAATGGTCATATGATTAAGCCGTATCAATAAAACCAAATGGTTCAGAAATAGTCACAACAGTTGCACTAGATTGTTTATAACAATGGTGGTTACTAGCATATTTGTTCACATAAGCTCAATTTCTAGTAGTGTTGTGTGACAATCTATGTTTATCGTGTTAGGAAATTGTCTAGAAGTATGATCTTTTTGAGATATTATTTAATCATAATGGGATGAGAAATTTGAAAAATCATGTGGTAAATGAGTATAGTATAATGTGACAGGGTCTACTTCATTAAAAACTGCAAAACATAGAGAATGAGGGTAATAAAGTATTCTTGGATAATGGTGTACCAGAAAAAACTGACAGAAAGACTAGACGTAGAGTCACTAGCTAGGAGTTGTTGTAGCAATAGATTTTCTACTATAGTGACATGACCACTGTGACTCCCTGTCACTTTTATGGCATCCCTATAATAGTAAATCCCTCGATGCAGTGACACCTAGGTAGATAGCAAGGAAATTGTTTATTAAGTTAAAATGCGATGAATAAGACATTCTAAAAGTGTAGAAAAAATAATGATTGTTTGTTGCATGCCCCAAATGGGGTCAACCCAATACTAGAAAATAGAAATAAACTAGGGGAGGATCTAGCTGGAGGCCTTATCATCTTTGATGCTCAAGGCATCTGAACTTTCCTTTTCAATTACACTAAGAAATGATAACTCCTCCACATCCTCCTTCTTAACTTTTAGGAATTTTTGAGTAGGAACTACACATTTGAACATGACCTTCACGGTCTTCCACATCCAAGCTAGAATGTGATCTCAGGGATGCCTCTTTTTGTTCTCTTCACTCAACTCCTTTCTAAGATTTTTGTAGGAATGAGCTGGGTCTGGTGAAGTTGTGGATCTCAAAGGAGTTGAACCTAGGGGAGGTAAGTTGGACTTCTCTAGGTACTCCACACTGCTTCCTTGTCTACCTCCAAGCACTCAAGGAACATAAGGGTCTGGGTGGGAGGGTAACTAGTCTTTTCATAATCCAAATAATCATGGATGGCACCCACCCAAACCCTAGGATGGGAGAACCATTTAACTCACCCTTTATCCAATTAACAAAGAACTCGCAATTAACCTTCATTCTATTTTTACTACCATTTAACTTACCAAATACAAAATTAAAAAAATCAATCTATTCTAACTCAATAATACCAAAACCAATTAAGAGTGTGGAAGTATCCCTACTTATTATAATCCCCCAAACCCAAAAGTCATTGTACAAGAACTCTAACTATTAATATCCAAATTTAAAACAAAATCCAGAATACTAAAATAAATAGGAACTATTATTGTCTAGAACAAAGGACATGAACTACTAGATATAATTCAATGGCTTCCCGAACCTAAGGGTCACCTTTGAATTGAAGCTGACATCACAAACTAGAGCCGAGGTCTCGTGTCAAATGTTGGAACAGATTCTGCACTTAACAAAAAGAAGAATAAAGGTAGTATAAATACAAAAACTATGTATTGTCAGGTATCATTACCCGACTTAACCCAAAACCTTACACATAAGCAATTTAAATGCAAGTAAGAAGCAATCAAGACAGAATTTACAATTAGTTAATAATCAAATGTACATTCATAACAATTCAACTCATAAATCAACAATCATTCTATTCATATAATTAGGATTTCAAATATACAACTACATCATTTAAACTTAGACCGATTCAATCAACAATTATCTAGACAATATATGTGTGCAATGTAATAATGATCGCATATACGTAATGTGTACACACATTCTAGGTTCGGCATGATCCCTCAGCTATGACCTATAAGGGACAAGATTAGTCCATGTACCAGTGTTGGCATGACACCCATTTTATTAATAGTATTGGCATGACACTGATCCGATAATAGTATCAGCGTGACACCTAATCCCAATATCATCTTAATGTATAATCTCAAATCCAATAATCAATGCATATGATAATTCATAATCTTAAGTAATTCCTGAAGGCTAATCACAAACATTTGACTTCCATATAAGCATAGAGTCAAATCATGTCTTTACTACATTAATCCTTAACCTACCCCAACATATTATTGTTATTTGTCCACAACCTTACCTTTTCTTTCAAATTATATTTGTTCTTGATCTATAAAACACAAATACGTATATTTCAAAATAACATTCCATACTTCTAAGCATTATATACCCAAACCCATCAATTTCAACCTATGAACTTAGCCCAGTTCATCATTCTAGGATTTTCTATAATTTAATCTCTTTGAGTTCTCCATATGTTATGATTACAAGGATGAATTATAGTTAGGAAGTAATTTCTAAAAATCTAAGATTAAAAAACAACTAAAATCTAGTCATTCCCAACCTATCTCCTGTAGTTCATGAACTTAAGGCAAAAATCCAATTTTAACTAAGGTTATGATTCTTATAATTATAAGAATTTAATAAGTAATTTCAAGTTTGAAGAGTAAAAGAGACTTACCTCAAAGATGAAAAATCTCCAAATTTGTGAAAATCAACCTACCACAGCTCTTGAACAAGTTTTAGAAAAATGCATATGAAAAATAAAGTTTTCTAACTTGAAACGGAAAATCTACATTTTCATTACTACAACGGCAGATTCATCATTGTAGCGGCATATCTGTCACTACAATGGCACTCAAGAAAAAATGTTCACCATATCAGACACACTTTTTCTAGTGCAGCGATAGATTTATTAATGCAACAATACCAAAGCAGTATTTTGTATTTCCAACTCTAGTCATTTCACAATGCATTCATGATTTTGATATTATAGACTAATATTTTTTTTATAGAAATTGTGTTGCATTCATACTGTACATGCAAGTGTACGTGGTCATGCAAGTTATAAAGTAGCCGTTTTGAGTCGTATGTCAAACCCATAGGGACTTATGCTCAGCAACAACCCAATTCTAGCTTTACTAGTATGATTAAGTGTGTGTGAGTGTGTAACCAATTAAGAATTTGAGTTTTGAAACTATGAACTAAATATGAAAATAAAAACAGTATGAACTTTGGATTGTAAACAATATAAGAACAGCTTCCAGGGTTGAGGCATTTACTTCACATCCATGCCTAATAATGGTTTCTACTTAGTGTTGGTGTTTATCGTGCTTATTGATCTATTTGATTGATCTTATAACTTTGCAATGGTTTTCATCTAAGTCATCTACCCAAATTTATCTCACAACTGCATCGTTGAGTAAGGATGTGAGTCTTTAACTTGGATGCATTAAGCTATATTCTTGTTTCCTTAACCAAGTGGATTGTTTAGGTATATCCCAATCTTAACCGCAAATCACCCTTTAACAATTAGCATCAAATGATTAAAGTCATGATTCACAACCATTAAATTCCTTATTCTATTTTTCTACTCCTATGGTCAATTTTTTTTGGAACTTATATTTATCCTGAACTTCGGAACTCTTTAGAATAGTAAATGTAAGAACAATCTCATGACTTGACAAACATATGAACCAACAATCAAGCCATAATTACAGAATCATGTTTGTAGCCTAAGTCCTAGAATGAGGGTGCTTATACACTCATAATCTTACATCGAATCACCATATGAATTAAAATT
This sequence comes from Capsicum annuum, assembly GCF_002878395.1. Taxonomy (NCBI): domain Eukaryota; kingdom Viridiplantae; phylum Streptophyta; class Magnoliopsida; order Solanales; family Solanaceae; genus Capsicum; species Capsicum annuum. The sequence continues at coordinate 88,691,907 of NC_061120.1, read as the reverse complement.
AAAACAATAAGAAAGTAAAGTTAAAGAGCAAAGAACCCTAGTTTGAGCCCTTTGGTACCTTGTATTCTCTCCAATTCGTGTATTTATCTAATGATTCCATGGAATTATGGCCAAGTTCTGATTTTGTAGTCTTTTAGGTTGTCCATAGGTATCCCTGCACAAAATACATGCATTGACAACATTTCCCCTTACTTAAGAGGCGAAAAAATCACTTTTGGGCGCTTTTAACCCTTGGGTGTGGCACACCCTTATTGTAGATGTACATGGGCTTTGCATGCCCTCAATGCGGATGCGCAGTGGGATTTTACATTTACTTTATGTCTTAGGACATGGTACGCCCTAGTACTCCAAAATGCCACTTTTCGTAGTAGTTAACCCCTTCTGTTTGCCTTCAAGTTTTGCCTTTGTGGATGCCATTCCAACCTCATTTGGCTTTGTTTTGCTCATGGGAATTTCTCTTAAAATCATAAATGGTCTCCTATAACATCAAAAAATATTAATTAGTGCACATTATAGAGTATATTCCATCAAAATATAGTAGAACAACACCTAGCTCAAACTAGTAACTTTAGTTTTCTCGTCTAAACTCTATGTGACCAATTTGATGCTAAACTTGTTTTGGTTGAAAATTAATCACTATAAACATGATAAAAAAAACACATATATACTCAATTACACTATAAACAACTCATTATCCACACAAGAAGTCCTCAAAACTAGGCAAAATGCGCATAGATAATGACACTTATGTGGATAAATACACCTAAGATCACCACCCCTTACTTAAAGCCTTGTTAATCCACAAATAACTCTTTACATTGATAACCATAAAATTAGACTCCAACATCACTACTAAAAGTAAGACATTCAAGCTAGTGATATGCCGGATTTCATGGCACATTCAATGCTTAAAACAAGAAATTTACTTGTGGACTTAGGTCCTATTGGATATGATGTATTTATTGAATGATTATAGGGAAAATAGGTAAGAAGTAGATTGAGTTTAAAAATGGTAGAAAAGTCACAAAAAAATTTAAGTTCTGGTTAGGCTACGAGTCATTATTACACTATATGACTTATAGCCTGAATCGTAAGAAGTGCAGTGTCTGCAGCTGAGCAAAGGAGCTAAGTAAAGGTGAACCACGACTCGTAAAGAGTGGCTAAAAATTGTGGTGTGCATCCATAATGGAAATAGTGAGCTAAGTTAAAGTTTAGAATGGAATTCATAGAAGAGTACGATTCATAAATTCAAACTACGACTCGTAGTGAGCAACTAAAATAAGACCAGTGTGCAAGGTCCAAAGTTTGAGGCTCAAGTGATAACAAGTGAAGAACATGAGTCGTAAGGAATAACTAAAATTGGTGGTGAGGAATCATAAGGACAACAAAAGATTGAAGCCCTGAAGACGAAAATTCACTAGAGTGCCTACGGCTGGTAGCATACGACTCATAAGGAGACCCTATAAGTCATAACGACTGCCGACTTAATTTTCTATTCCATTTTTATTAGGATTTCTTTATTATTTTGAGAGATTATAAATACCTTAGGGTTAATTCTTTATGAGGTTGTGCACTTTAATAATATTTTTGATACTTTTCCTATACTTTGATTATTGAGATTTTGTTCTTAAGATTTGGTATTCGTATTCAATTAGCAATTTTAGATTTTGTTCTTTAATTTCTTGCAATTAATTACATGCCTTCTTTATTGATTACCATCGATTGTTGCATAAGAAAGAGCGGCTAAATTCCTTGACTAGGGTTGTGGGAACCCTAATGGATTAGCTACATAAGGGAAGTGGTAAATTTATCTATTCGACTGTATTTGATGTATTACAGTCTTGTTCTATTAATTGTACCCAAGTTACTGTAGAAGCTTAGGCATTGCCTATCTTTGAGAACGTCCTCACAAGGGAGTTTGAGATTAGGAAAAAGGAGGTTACAATAGTGATTCAAGGCTATCAACCCTCATCTAATCAACTCAAGACTCAAAAGGTGAGATTTGTACTATGGTTATAGAAAAAGGTCAACAAAGCAACACTTTGAGACTTAGAAGGTAAAAGGTTAAATCATTCAATGTGTTCACAAGACGGTTGATAGTACATAGCTTGTCAACTTTGCATGCAGAAAATGAATTCAGGTGGATTGAACAAGGGAATCTTATGTAGTTCCAAACCTAGGGGGAACACAGTCTTAGTGTTTGTCTTCTTTTGTTTACAAACTCAAACATTCAAGTTCGACTACATGTTAGTGTTGACTTCAAATTCCCCCTTTTACTGTTCCGCACTACTCATGGATTTTATTATGTTTGAGATATTATTCAACATATTGCATATGTGTTCGACCCTAGCCTCAGTTGGTTTACTATATTTGGCATCGACTGCAGCATACTTCTTTGGAGGTTAGTTTTGGGTGACATCAAATTTTGGCACCGTTGCCGGAGAATATGATGTTGAAATGTTGACTGAAGTTTGTAAATTTTGTAATTTTTCTTTTGTATTCTTGATTTGGTAAATGTTGGCGCATTCCAAACACTGGGAGTCGAGGCGATCCTTTACTCCCCTTGGATCAGAGCCCGAAATAATTCTATAATCACCACGAAGGATGTCAAAGCAAGTTAATAATGGTGTTTTTATTGGGGTTCGAGTCCTTTACATTGTACCTCCTTCTCCACCAGCTGGCCCAGTGAATTTTTTCTTTTCTAGTTTCGTTTCTTCTACTTTTTTTTTCTTTCTTTTTCCGTTTAATTTACTTTTTTTTATTTTTTTATTTTTTTATTTTTTTACTCATTCCTTATAATTTCTTTTTTCTTTCTCATTTTTTCGTCTATTTTTTATTTTTTTTATTTTTATTTTTTTTTTCTTTGTATTGTTTTTTTTTACTTTCCCCTTTCTCATTCTTATTTCATCATTCGTATTCGCTTGAGACCTACATGAATTAATAAATATATGTTTCTAATTATCTCATTTAGCCTATATAATTCATAACATCTCTTATCAATTAAATATAATCCATGTCTCACTCCTTTATTATTATGTTTTTTCTATCTTTTATTTCTCTTTTTTTAATTTACTATTTTTTTCTTTCTTTTTTTCTTTAATTTACTTTTTTTTCTTTTTTCATTTTTTCCACTTATTTTTTACTCGTTTCTTACACTTTTTTTCTTTCTTCTTTTTCATCATTTTTTTCTTTTTCAATTTTATTTCTTTGCATTTTTTTTGTATTTCCATTTCCCCCTTTTCATTCTTGGTTAGTCATTTTTGTCATTTTTTTTATTTTTTTATATTCTTTTCCTCATCTTTTTTTGGTCATTGC